>NC_064634.1:190551765-190854795 GCF_023864275.1 Schistocerca cancellata
AGAGGTATTTGTATTAATCGGCCAATTTCAACTGTAGCTCACTGATACTGTATTCATAGGATACTACGTTTATTCATTCTGTGGAAGTCAAAATTTAAGATTACTGAATATTTAAAGCACGCTGCCCATCTTTGCACCACTTTGGAATATTATCCAGCTCTGCCTGACTATCAGTGTATCTTTTTTTCAAATAACACTTCTTCATAGACAACAGCATTATCTACGAAGATTCTGAGGTTGCTATAAATATTGTCTGCGATGTCATTAACACACAAATTGAACAGCAAGGCTGCCAGCACACTTGCTGAGGCATAATGCAGGAACAAGGAAGAGTCGCGAACATAACGGACGAGTTAGTTCACCAAATGCACTTCAACGAAAGTCTTCGGAACGATATACACGACTTTTTTTGTTTATTTGCCTTTGAGTGTGTACTCAATTTAGCCATCGGCAACACATAGTGACAATGTACACATAATTGAATAAACAAATACAGAAATGCATATTTACAAGAATAAAAAGCTTAACTGTTACAGTTTTGTACATAATGTTTTAAAAATTGAATTGAATTGAATAGGAAAATAATTAAAAGTGTCTTGGCTTACAATTCACACCAATTCTGAAATATATTCAAAATAACTATCACTTTATATAGACGAACGTCTTTAGTGCACAAAAGAGAAGAAGCTGATTGAGGAAGATGGTAGCCCATACTCAGTAATGTCTCCAGAAAGATCAACCGTTCACGGTAAAAATTGGGGCACATAAATAAGATGTGGTTGACATCAGCTTCCGACTCAGGATCACACTCACATGCTGGTGAACCGTAAACGTTGAACCGATGAAGATGTTGTGGGAAAGAGGCATGATTGATGCGGAGTCTTATGATGGTAGAAATCGTGGATCGGCCCAGATGTGTCCTCATGAACCACGGCTGTGAAGGAATCCGAGGTTGTAGCACTGCGTAATAACCGCCTTTTGTCTGTTGAGAAACGTTCCACATTTCCTGCCATTGTTGTCTTGCGTGATCCTTGACTTCACGTAAGTAGTCTGTATAAGTAAGGCGCAGATCCAGGACGGTGCCTAAGGTTGCCGCTTGTTTGGCTAATTCATCAACTTCATCATTATAGAGGATACCAGAGTGGGAAGGTACCCACAACAAATGGATCGTCCGGCCCGTGCGTGTGCTGCGAATATATTCAGATATCACATCCAAGATATAACTGTTGGTTGTTTTGTTCCATCGACTGTACTGAATGTTTTTAAGAACGCTTTGCGAGTCAGATACTATCAATACCTTGGGGAACGAAGTGCTAGAGACAAACTTGAGTGCTTCCAAAACTGCCACTGTCTCCGCCGTAAAAATAGAAGTGCTCGTAGGCAGTTTGAAGGTTTTGCGGATCTGGATCTGAGGGCAGAAAAAAGCGCATCCTGTACACTCTTCTTGCGGAATTTTGGAGCCATCGATATATACACAGAGAAAACCCGGCCATTGTGCTTGAATGAGACGATTGAAGCCAACGTTGACATTAGTACTGTCCAGTCAGGTCGTACTTAAATAATGGACTGGGATCTGGGAGCAGAGCGTTTGAAGATCATATTCAAAAACAGGTAGATGCGCTGAACGCCGTATAGAATGTATGACAGGTGACCAAGTGTCAAAGCTGGCACAAACAGCTGGCACTTTATTCCTTCTGTGGGATGGAATCCACAGTCGATAAATGCAGTCTCTACTTTGATAGACGGAACTGTCCATAATGGCCATGCCTTGAATGTAGAATTTGTCCGATAACATTTGGCGCCTAATGCTCAAGGGCATCTCCCCTGCTTCTATTAAAAGGGCTCCAAGACAGGTACGAATGGCTCTATATTGAAGAGTATCTAATTTGGAGAGATGAATCTTTGACGCAGTGTGGTAGAATTGACAGCCATAGTCTAATCGAGGTCGAATTATCCCTCGGTACATGGTGAGTAAAACACTCTGGAGCGCTCCCCACCAGACAAGAGTGAGTGATCTGATTACATTTAAACCTTCTTCACACTTGGTAACGGTGGATCGGATGTGGGGCGCCCAGCTTAACCGAGAGTCAAAAATCATCCCCAGAAATCGAACGTGAGATTTTATTTGGAAGGTGTACTTGCCACAGGTAACGTGATCTTCAGTGCGAGCTGTCGTCGACTTGGAGAAGGGAACGACTGCTGATTTCTTAGCCGAGATCTCCAGCCCATTGATGGAGAGCCACTCATCGATGTGTGCGATGGTTGTGGTTAATGCCGTTTTGGCCTGAAGATATGAAGCAGCAGTAGAATAAACACATATATCATCCGCATACTGTAGGATTTTTGTGGGGGGAGTAAGTATGTGTTCTAGGTCGTGCGTATATAGAGTATACAGGAGAGGACTTAAAATTGCACCTTGCGGCAAGCCCTGGGAGACAGAAAAAGATCCGATCATGGTACGTTTGAAACGGACGTAGATCGTTCTTTGAGTAATCAGAGTACTGATACCGTAGACCATCCGTGAAGGAATTCCGAATCCTGCCAGCTTGTCCAAGAGTATCGGTATTTGTACGTGATCATATGCACCCTTAACGTCAAGAAAAGCTGCCACTACTGTCTCTTTCGTTTGAAAGGCTGACGTGATATCCATATTAAGCAAAAACAGGTTATCCATGGTCCCTTTGCCTTTTCTGAAGCCGTATTGACTCCGAGGCAACAAATTACTTTTTTCAAGCCACCATTCTAGTCTCCTTTTTACCATTCGTTCCAGTGTTTTTGTAACACACGACGACAAGGCAATAGGTCTATAATTAGTACCGACATTTGGATCTTTACCACTTTTGAGAATTGGAATTATTACTTGCGTCTTCCATGTTGATATGAGGTCTTTCTTCATCCAGTACTGATTAAAAATGTTCAAGAGAAAGTCTTTCGCTTCTATAGGCAGGTGTGCAAGCATAGAGTAGTGTATATGATCAATGCCAGGGCAACTGTCGCTCGATACTTTAATAGCTTCGTTGAGTTCTTCTTTAGAGAAAGGACGAAGGAGAACATGATAGCGGTCTTCTTCAGCAGGGAACCGATGGTTTAAAAATGGCACCGTGGGAGGAGCGATTGTATCTATGAATTCCTCTAACCAGGTCGTGGTAGCAGGGGGGGGGGGGAGGAAGACAGTCTTCTTGTTCTAAAAGCTTTTATTTTATGCCAGATGCTTGCCATACTGGTTTCATTATTTAGGGACAGGCAAAATTGTTTCCAAATGTCGTTCTTGGTTTTCTTCAGGAATTTGTTAACTCGCGCATTCACTTTTTGCACAGCCAAGAAGTTGTCCAATGAAGGATTCTGACGATAGGTTTTCAAGGTGAGTCGTAGCTTCGCAATTTCCCGAGAGCATTCAGAATTCCACCAAGGAGGAGAACGGTGCTTCGTTACTGTAAACTCTTTTTTCTTAGGGATGCTGATGCCAGCTGCGACGTTCATAGCATTGAGTAAAACTGGGTATGCATCTTCGTCCCGTAAGTCACGTCTCGTATTTGCGAGTGCCCGCCGAACCGTTTCCTTGATAAGAGGCCCAATTGGCTTCCTTGATTTTCCACGTATTATTAGAGTAACAGATGTGCGTAGTATCGACGTTGATGTTAATGTGAAACTCTATTGGGAGATGATCGGATCCCATTGAATCCTTTTTAACGCACCAATTAGATATTTCAGTAAAGCAGGGGGTGCAAAGAGTTACATCAACTGCGGAGGGTCTACGGAGAGGTGAAGTTATCATAGTAGGAGAGCCATCGTTGAGTATCACTAGGTTATTATCTTCGATAATGCTTATCAAGGTCCTGCCGTTCCCGTCTGTCACGTCTCCTCCCCACGCTACATGGTGGGCATTCACGTCTCCAGCTACGATAAAGAGAGGACGAAGCTGACTTATTAATTGTCTCCAGTCATCTTCCACGATACTGTGATGGAGAGCGTTATACAACGAGACTACTGTAAAGGTTTTGTGGGCAGTTCGTATCTCCACAGCAACTAATTCACGGTTGGTGACAGGTACGTGTAACGGGTGTGGTCGATGCGGCAGCTATGTTTTTACCAGTATAGCTACGCCGCCCCACCCATCGAGATAGTCTTCCCTTACTATAGAATAATTTTGAAAGCGAACAGTTCGTTCGAATTTGAACCAAGTTTCACATAACAGAACGATATCAGGCTGACTTACGAACAGTTCTCGTTGCAAGCTTTCTCTATTAGAATTAGCCGATCTCGCATTCCACTGCAATACTTTTAGAGCCGCCATAATTTAGGGAGAGAGAGATTGAAATATGCCAGTAACGAGGTGCCGGATATCGGAATTGTTCATAGCACTATTTTGTCTCATGTTTTGCATGACAATATCAATCACATTTATTACCATATCTATAAGTTCAGCATGACCTTGAGGCTGTCGTTGATTCGGCGCTTGTGGGGTTGCTAATCTGTGAGCAGCAGGCTGGTATGGATTTTGGTTGATAGGAGTGAATGAATGTCGCATGGGATATAACACGCTGCGGTACTGAGACCACTCACGAACGTTACTTTGGTTGTTTACTTGCGCCTGCCGCCGGGGAGGCCGGTAAGCGACGTGTGCCTGCTGGGGCACAGTTGCACACTGAGTTGCGTCCCCACTTCCGCGCAAACAGTGATAGGTGAGACACAGGATTCAACATTATGTGGACCACTACATTTAATGCATCTCATCTGAGATCGACATTGTGTGCTGATGTGCCCGTAACGAAGACAATTAAAGCACTGCCTGACAGTTGGTACATAAAGGTCTACGGGACATCTTGTTCCGTGAATAGACACGGCTTCCGGTAAGGTTTGAGAGTCGAAGGTTAACAAACAGGTCTGCAATTTAACGATTTGGTCTTCACCATATCTCTTCGTAAATCTCCGAACGCCTACAACAGGGAAGGGAGATGGTACGACTTCCAAAATCTCCGATTCTTCAAGGTTGGTGTCTACTTTCCCGATTATTCCCAGCTTATGGACAACAAAGGAAGGAATGTAAGCTTCTATATTTTTTGACTTTAATACCTCACTGGTAACTAGGAAATTAGCCTTGTCTGGGGTTTTCAGTTCCACCTTAACTTTTGTTTTTCCTGCTGAAGAGATGTTAAGTATAGAGTTCTCCACTTCTGGCAAGGAAATATGCAATAATTTCCCTAGTGCCATAGCGTGCAAGCGGCCTAAGTTTTTGTCCAAACATTCCATGTAAACTACGAATGGTCCCCTATCTGTACGTTTGTAAAAGTTGAGAGACCTCGGAGTAGGTGCAGGTCCCACAGGAGGGGTGTTAGTTGCAGCATGTTGGTTAGGAGTGAGCCCAGAAGCAATTGCTACAGGGGGGTCAGCTACATTTGAAACGTCAGTTACAGGTAAGAGTTGATTAGAGTCTGCTATGAAGGTTTTGGAATTTCTTAAATCCAGACTGACCTCACTTTGTCGCTTGTTTCTCGTAGCGGAGAAGCTGGAGGAATCCTGTTCCGATAAATCCATATGCTCTTCTGCCGGCTGTATTCCAGATTCTCCCCGAACAACTGCTAACGAGTGGCTGATCACAGCCGTCGTGTTGTCCAATGTCGTTCCTGGAGGAGCTGGTAAGGGTGCTGCATCTGGATGTAGCCGCTGGGCAGGTGGTTGTTGTTGATGTTGTCCCATAGGGGCGTCGAAGTCACCACCCCCTTCTCCATACACCCCACCATACGTGGCGGGGCTTGCCGTCACCGATAGTAATGTCATGTGTTAATGTGCCTAACAGAAAACCGTACCAAACGAAAGCTGTTGCGCGCGTGCACTAGTAGGTAAACACAAGTGTCACACGGAAGAGCGACGGCATAGCACGTCTTAACACTTCCGCGTCTGGTATACACGACTTTCCCTTCAAGCCACCTAGAGATTATTGTTTCTACGAAAAGTCTGTTACGACTAGTCGGTGTCAAACATTTACGTAGCACGCGCTGCACGACCGCGAAGAGGTACCATTGACGTTTGTTTACGTCGAGAGTCCATCGAACTCACAGCCGGTACTGTTTACGGACAGAAATCCCAAAATTCCACAGAGACGTATTACGATACATCTCTTCGGGTCGCGACCGCATCGTGTTTAAAAAGTCCATTACTAAGAGTAAGGAAGGAATGCTGCCAGATGTTAGTAAAAACAACGACTATTCAACAGACCATTTTGAATATTATGGATCTTGGTGGTGAACTTACCCTTCGCACAAGTAGACACACAGCACCTTCTAGGATGCGCAGATACCAGAGTCTGCCGATATTGCGACTGGCCTGTACATCGATGGCATTTTGCTAAAATGAGTGAATTCCATCGATGACCTCAGCACTAATGATTAGAGTCATAGGATATTGGCAGCAAGATGGGGAAGCATTGCATTATGCCCATTTCAAGACAGATAGGCTACGAGAGACCATTATGCTGATCCCAAAAGTCCCCACAAGCTCTATATTTTTGAATGTGGTGTATGGTGCATGTGAACGACGGTAATGTTCAAGATACCAAAAAATTCGAAGACATTAAAAAATGTGACATCTCCTATTTTTGTTAGTCCTACTTCCTACACTATTCAGTCACACAATACAATACGGCTAGTCCAGGGTGAAAGCTGTAGGTGATAAATGCAAAGCTACATTACTCAATAAGTTATTCTCTTAACATTGTACTGTAGTCTCAAAATAATTTCTTTGGTACTCGGAAGGAAAATGAGTAAAATAGCTGATGCAGATATTCACCAATCAGAAGGCGAATCAGTTTCCTTCCTAGAAGGATGTGTTACACTCCTTCTACGCCCTGTCCCTCTTTGCTCTTTGTAATTTTGGGTCTTTGCGCGACCATTCTTTAAGACGCTGATATCATTTGGAAGTTATGGAAGTCATGCTGGCGCATATTCAGTGATCATCTGTGGAACATAATTCTTCCAACAGCTGTACTCTCATTAGCTGGTATAAAAGCGGCGGCAATCTCACATTAAGTAGTCATGTCGTGTTACCAACAAGCAACACACTTCCACATCCTGCCGTCTCTGTGCCCACCACCAGTATAGGTGCAATCGTTCTGGGATTTTGTCAATCAAAGCACCATTCATGCCATCTCGTACACCACTTTTGCACTGAGAATTGATCTCTCATTATTTCACATTGCATCCAACTTTCTGTTTCTCAGTGATGTCTCTCGATTTACAGCCAAGTTGAAATCTATTTTTTTTTACTGTCTTCCATCAAGTGGTGCTTTTAGACAAACCCCAAAATAATCTAAGACTTACGGTATATTGAATAAAATGTTATTGTCCAAGCTGAAGCTGAGTTCATTCGTGAATACATCCTTCTGGACGGCATTTTATATGTGCGTGGTAAAACTAAGACCAGGCAGCATCATTGGCTGGTCAAACATCTTATGAAATGAGGTCGCTTTGAGGTTTAGAGGATAGAGTATTGGGGAAATGAAATATGTTGCACAATCGGATACACCTGTTGCCAGCGTCAAAGGATTAACCAAGGATGTGGTGCGAAATCAAGGAACACATATTACTGAACTTCAGAGATATTTGCTGACCTTAGATTCTCAAGATTTACAATATTGTGTTATTAGTCACGGGATGCGATGCCATGTATCGTCATATATCTCCGCTGTGAGGCAATATTTCAATTGCTTCTGCTTCGGATGTATCAACAAACAATGCTAGAGTCATATTAGTTATAAATACGGTTGCTACTACACTGTTCAGTCTTGTAATGCCCCTTATATTAAATATGTCAGCTGCTGTGGCAAGGAGATCACCGAATGCAAATAGTGCATACATTGTCATAAAAGGAGAATAACTCAGGAACTGAGCGTTATTTACAGAATCTCATTAGAAGACGGTCTAGTTTTTTTTTTTTTTTTTTTTTTTTTTTTTGAGTAGTCACCATCACGTTCCCCTTCTGACAGTCACGACCAATATATAAATCCCAGCTGTACCACCGTTCATAAGATGTCAGCAACAGTTTCCGACAATGTATCCACCACGTCCTGCATTCAAACGATGTGTAACTGAAAGCAAATATATGTCTTTGGGGGCACTGTGATCCAGTGTTGTGATTCGACTGCAGCACTGGAATCCAATACGGCACTTGTTATCTCCGCAGCAATGCAATAATATCCAAATCTGTTACAGTTATAAAGAAGATAACTTCGAGAAACCTAGGGCAACAGGAGATGTGCTGCAAGTGGTTCAAAAATGGTTCAAATGGCTCTGAGCACTATGGGACTTAACATCTATGGTCATCAGTACGCTAGAACTTAGAACTACTTAAACCTAACTAACCTAAGGACATTACACAACACCCAGTCATCACGAGGCAGAGAAATGCTTCAAGTGACACGGACGAAGAAAGTACAAAACGCTCAGGAAAAGACAGGAATACACCAATATAAGACACTAAGGAATAAAAATAATAGGAAACGCAAGGAGCTAAAACGAAATGGCTGCATTAAAAAATCTGAAGAAATCGAAAAAGAAATGGTCGTTGGAAGGACATATGCCACTCACTGAGAAGTTTGGCTTAAAAAAATGCATACAACAAAAATGCCTACCACAGTAGTACAAGTTTATATGCCAACTAGCTCTGCAGATGATGAAGAAATTGATGAAATGTATGATGAGATAAAAGACATTATTCAGGTAGTGAGGGGAGACGAAAATTTAATAGTCATGGGTGACTGGAATTCAAGAGTAGGAAAAGGGAGAGAGGGAAACATAGTGTGTGAATATTGGGAGAGAGAAATGAAAGAGGAAGCCGTCTGGTAGAATTTTGCACAGAGCATAACTTAATCATAACTAACACTTGGTTCAAGAATCATAAAAGAAGGTTGTATACATGGAAGAATCCTGGAGATACTAGAAGGTATCAGATAGATTATATAATGATAAGGCAGAGATTTAGGAACCAGGTTTTAAGTTGTAAGACATTTCCAGGGGGAGATGTGGACTCTGACCACAATCTATTGGTTATGAACTGTAGATTAAAACTGAAGAAACTGCAAAAAGGTGGGAATTTAAGGAGATGGGACCTGGATAAACTGACTAAACCAGAGGTTATACAGAGTTTCAGGGAGAGCATAAGGGAACAATTGACAGGAATGGGGGAAAGTAATACAGTAGAAGAAGAATGGGTAGCTTTGAGAGATGAAGTAGTGAAGGCAGCAGAGGATCTAGTAGGTAAAAAGACGAGGGCTGGTAGAAATCCTTGGGTAACAGAAGAAATATTGAATTTAATTGATGAAAAGAGAAAATATAAAAACGCAGTGAATGAAGCAGGCAAAAAGGAACACAAAAGTCTCAAAAATGAGATCGACAGGAAGTGCAAAATGGCTAAGCAGGGATGGCTAGAGGACAAATGTAAGGATGTAGAGGCTTATCTCACTAGGGGCAAGATAGATACTGCCTACAGGAAAATTAAAGAGACCTTTGGAGAAAAGATAACAACTTGTATGAATATCAAGAGCTCAGATGGAAACCCAGTTCTTAGCAAAGAGATAACCACTTGTATGAATATCAAGAGCTCAGATGGAAACCCAGTTCTTAGCAAAGAAGGGAAAGCAGAAGGGTGGAAGGAGTATATAGAGGGTCTATACAAGGGTGATATACTTGAGGACAATATTATGGAAATGGAAGAGTATGTAGATGAAGATGAAATGGGAGATACGATATTGCGTGAAGAGTTTGACAGAGCACTGAAAGACCTGAGTCGAAACAAGGCCCCGGGAGTAGACAACATTCCATTGGAACTACTGACGGCCTTGGGAGAGCCAGTCTTGACAAAACTCTATCATCTGGTGAGCAAGATGTATGAGACAGGTGAAATACCCTCAGACTTCAAGAAGAATATAATAACTCCAGTCCCAAAGAAAGCAGGTGTTGACAGATGTGAAAATTACCGAACTATCAGTGTAATAAGTCACAGCTGCAAAATACCAACACGAATTTTATACAGACGAATGGAAAAACTGGGAGAAGCCGACCTCGGGGAAGATCAGTTTGGATTCCGTAGAAATGTTGGAACACGTGAGGCAATACTGATCCTACGACTTATCTTAGAAAATAGATTAAAGAAAGGCAAACCTACGTTTCTAGCATTTGTAGACTTAGAGAAAGCTTTTGACAATGTTGACTGGAATACTCTCTTTCAAATTCTGAAGGTGGCAGGGGTAAAATACAGGGAGCGAAAGGCTATTTACAATTTGTACAGAAACCAGATGGCAGTTATAAGAGTCGAGGGTCATGAAAGGGAAGCAGCAGTTGGGAAGGGAGTGAGACTGGGTTGTAGCCTGTCCCCGATGTTATTCAATCTGTATTTTGAGCAAGCAGTAAAGGAAACAAAAGAAAAATTCGAAGTAGGTATTAAAATCCATGGAGAAGAAATAAAAACTTTGAGGTTCGCAGATGACATTGTAATTCTGTCAGAGACAGCAAAGGACTTGGAAGAGCAGTTGAACGGAATGGACAGTGTCTTGAAAGGAGGATATAAGATGAACATCAACAAAAGCAAAACAAGGATAATGGAATGTGGTCAAATTAAGTCGGGTGATGCTGAAGGAATTAGATTAGGAAATGAGACACTTAAAGTAGTAAAGGAGTTTTGCTATTTGGGGAGCAAAATAACTGATGATGGTCGAAGTAGAGAGGATATAAAATGTAGACTGGCAATGGCAAGGAAAGCGTTTCTGAAGAAGAGAAATTTGTTAACATCGAGTATATATTTAAGTGTCAGGAAGTCGTTTCTGAAAGTATTTCTATGGAGTGTAGCCATGTATGGAAGTGAAACATGGGTGATAAAGAATTTGGACAAGAAGAGAATTGAAGCTTTCGAAATGTGGTGCTACAGAAGAATTGTGAAGATTAGATGGGTAGATCACATAACTAATGAGGAGGTATTGAATAGGATTGGGGAGAAGAGGAGTTTGTGGCACAACTTGACAAGAAGAAGGGACCGGTTGGCAGGACATGATCTGAGGCACCAAGGGATCACAAATTTAGCATTGGACGGCAGCGTGGAGGGTAAAAATCGTAGAGGGCGACCAAGAGATGAATACACTAAACAGATTCAGAAGGATGTAGGTTGCAGTAAGTACTGGGAGATGAAGAGGCTTGCACAGGATAGAGTAGCATGTAGAGCTGCATCAAACCAGTCTCAGGACTGAAGACCACAACAACAACAACAACAACAACAGAAAGACAGTTCTGACGTTGCGCTTAGTCATGGAAGCAAGAATTAAGGAAAACCATGATACCTTCATAGAATAGTCGACTAGAAAAAGGTTCGACAATGTAAAACGGTGTAAGATGTTCATAATTCTCAGAAATATTGTTGTAAACGTTAGGGAAATACGGCTGCTAGGCCCATAGAATATGTACAAAGACCAAGAACGAAGAGCTCGGATTGCAAGAAGTGTAAAACACTGTTACAGTTTTTCGCCCCTACTGTTCAATGACGCAAACAAAAGTAAGGTTCAGGACTGGGATTAAGATACAGGGAAAGGACATCAATGATGGGATTCGCTGGAGGCATTGCTATCCTCAGTGAAGATGAAGAAGAATTACAACGCATGTTAAATGGGATGAATAGTATAATGAGTGTAGAATGAAGATTGAGGATAAATCGTACAAAGGTTAAAGGAATAAGGATCAGCAGAAAAGAGATTGCCGCCAAACTTAATATCAAAATTGGTGACCTCGAAGTAGATGAAGTGAAGCAATTCGGCAACCTCGAAAGCAAAATAACGTATGACAGATGAAAGCGGGACATAAAAACCAAACTGGCTCAGGTAAAGAGGGCATTCGTGCCCAAAAGAAGTCTGCCTACTAGTATCAAACATCAACTTTAATGTGAAGAATAAATTTATGATAATGTATGTTTTGAGCAAATGAGTCATAGACTGTGAGAAACCGCAACAGAAAAAAAATTAGAGCTATAGAAGGATGTTGAAAATTAGGTGAACTGATGTGAGATAATGGGGTCATCTTGACTATCCATAGCAGTGGATTGTGGGCACGCAGTCGTATTGGATTAGTAATTATGAATAAAATAGCTCCTGGCTCCGATCTTGCCGTCACTTATATGACGGATAGCATTGTGCATTTGTCGACTGTGCCACTGCTTTGTATGTCGACACGTCTGTCAGAATGACCAATGGGCTTCGATATAATCTGACTGACCTCTATTGTAGGGGACGCTATATTTTGATACATGGGAACGTACGTTAGCAACTGTGCCAGTGTAGTGTCCGACATAGTCACAAAAATAAATAATCTAAGTACAATAACTGCACTTATTACAACACTCAAACGTGGCATAACTGAATACAGTAGCACTTACTGGAACGTGTAATTTCCAGCAACGAAGCCCACAACCTGACGTACAGAACAAGCCTGATAGCTCCTCTTACAAGTGCGTATCTACCAAGTTACCTTCCGAGAACCCCCATGAACCGTGGACCTGGCCGTTGGAGGGGAGGCTTGCGTGCCTCAGCGATACAGATGGCCGTACCGTAGGTGCAACCACAACGGAGGGGTATCTGTTGAGAGGCCAGACAGAAGTGTGGTTCCTGAAGAGGGGCAGCAGCCTTTTCAGTAGTTGCAGGGGCAACAGTCTAGATGATTGACTGATCTGGCCTTACCCAAAACGGCCGTTCCGTGCTGGTAATGCGAACGGCTGGAAGCAACGGGAAACTACAGCCGTAATTTTTCCCGAGGGCATGCATGATGGCGTCGTCTTGGGTAAAATATTCCGAAGGTAAAATAGTCCCACATTCGGATCTCCGGCGGAGACAACTTAGGAGGACATCGTTATCAGGAGAAAGAAAACTGGTGTTCTACGGATCGGTGCGTGGAATGTCAGATCCCTTAGTAGGTTAGAAAATTTAAAAAGGGAAATGGGTAGGTTAAAGATAGATACAGTGGGAATTAGTGAAGTTCAGTGGTAGGAGGAACAAGACTTCTGGTTAGGTTAATACAAGGTTATATATACAAAATCAAATTGGGGTAATGCAGGAGTAGGTTTAATAATGAATAAAAAAAATAGGCGTGCTGAAAAGCTACTACGAACAGCTTTGTGAACGCATTATTGTAGCCAAGATAGACACGAAACCCACGCCTACCACAGCAGTACAAGTTTATATGCCAACTAGCTTCGCGGATGATGAAGAGATTGAAGAAATGTATAATGCGATAAAAGAAATTATTCAGATAGTGTGGGGAGAAGAAAATTTAATAGTCATGGGGGACTGAAATTCGACGGCAGGGAAAGGAAGAGAAGGAAAAGTAGCAGGTGAATATGGAATGGGGGTATGGAATGAAAGAGGAAACTGCCTGGTAGAATTTTGCACAGAGTGTAACTTAATCATAGCCAACACTTGGTTTAAGGCTCATGAAGGAAGGTTGTATACGTGGAAGAGGCCTGGAGACACCGAAAGGTTTCAGATAGATTACATAATGGTAAGACGGAAATTTATGAACCAGGTTTTAAATTGTAAGACATTCCAGGGGCAGATGTGGACCCTGACCACAATTTATTGGTTATGAACTGCAAACTAAAATTGAAGAAACTGCAAAAAGGTAGGATTTTAAGGAGATGGGACCTGGATAAACTGAGAGAACTAGAGGTGATAGAAAGTTTCAGAGAGAGCACTAGGGAATGATTGACAAGAACAGGGGAAACAAATACAGTAGAAGTAGACTGGATAGCTTTGAGAGATGAAATAGTGCAGAAGGTAGCAGAGAATCAAGTATGTAACAAGACGAGGGCTACTAGAAATCTTTGGGTAACAGGTGAGATATTGAATTTAATCGATGAAAGGCGAAAATATAAAAATGCAGTAAATGAAGCAGGCGAAAATGTATACACACCTCTCAAAAATGAAATCGACAGAAAGTGCAAAACGGCTAAGCAAGGATGGCTAGAGGACAAATGTAAGGATGTAGAAGCATATATCACTAAGGGTAAGATAGGTACTGCCTACACGAAAATTAAAGAGACCTTTGGAAAAAAGAGATCCACCTTTGTGAATATCAAGAGCTCAGATGGAAAACCAGTCATAAGCAGAAAGGTGGAAGGAGTATATATAGGGTCTATACAAGGGCAATGTACTTGAGGGCAATAGTATGGAAATGGAAGAGGACGTGGATGAAGATGAATGGGAGTTATGATACTGCGTGAAGAATTCGACAGAGCACTGAAAGAATTAAAGAATTAAGTCGAAAAAATGCCCCGGTAGTAGACAACATTCTATTAGAGCTACTGATAGCCTTGGGAGAGCCAGCCATGACAAAATTATACCATTTGGTGAGCAAGATGTATGAGACAGGCGAAATACCCTCAGACTTCAAGAAGAATACAATAATTCCAGTCCCAAAGAAAGCAGGTGTCGACAGATGTGAAAATTACCGAACTATTAGTTTAATAAGCCACGGCTGCAAAATACTTACACGAATTCTTTAGAGACGAATGGAAAAACTGGTAGAAGCCGACCTCGAGGATGATCAGTTTGGATTCCACAGAAATGTTGGAACACGCCGCGAGGCAATACTGACCCTACGACTTATCTTAGAAGATAGATTAAGGAAAGGCAAACCTATGTTTCTTGCATTTGTAGACTTGGAGAAAGCTTTTGACAATGTTGACTGGAATATTCTATTTAAATTTCTGAATGTGCCAGGATTAAAATAAAGGCAGCGAAAGCCTATTTACAATTTGTACAGTTGTAAGAGTAGAGGGCATGAAGGGGTAGCAGTGGTTGAGAAGGGAGTGAGACAGGGTTGTAGCTTATCCCCGATGTTATCCAATCCGTATATTGAGCAAGCATTAAAGTAAACAAAAGAAAAATTTGGAGTAGGAATTAAAATCTATGAAGCAGAAATAAAATCATGGAGGTTTGCCGATGACATTGTAATTCTGTCAGAGACAGCAAAGGACCTGGAAGAGCAGTTGAATGGAATGAACAGTGTCTTGAAGGGAGGATATAAGATGAACATCAACAAAAGCAAAACAAGGATAATGGAATGTAGTCGAATGAAATCAGGCGATGCTGAGGGAATTAGAATAGGAAAAGAGACACTTAAAACAGCAGATGAATTTTGCTATTTGGAGAGAGGAAATAAAATGTAGACTGGATATCGCAAGGAAAGCGTTTCTGAAGAAGAGAAATTCGTTAACATCGAGTATGGACTTAAGTGTGAGGAAGTCTTTTCTGAAATTATTTGTATGAAGTGTAGCCATGTATGGATGTGAAACATGGACGATAAATAGTTAAGACAAGAAGCGAATAGAAGCTTTCGAAATGTGGGGCTACAGAAGAATGCTGAAGATTAAATGGGTAGATTATGTAACTAATGAGGAGGTACTGAATAGAATTGGGGAGAAGAAGAAATTGTGACACAACCTGACTAAAAGAAGGGACGGGTTGTTAGGACAGCTTCTGAGGCATCAAGGGATCACCAATGTAGTGTTGGAGGGAATATTGGATGGTAAAAATCGTAGAGGTGGACCAAGAGATGTACACACTAAGCTGATTCAGAAGGATGTAGGTTGCAGTAGTTACTCGGAGATGAAGAAGCTTGCCAGGATAGAGTACCATGGAGAGCTGCATCAAACCAGTCTCTGGAGAGAAGGCCACAACAACAACAACTTCTTCCGAGATGACTTCCTGGGACGATATCGCCCACTGGCTTATTGGTGTGAACTAAAACCGTGGACTGATAGTGCTGTGAACACTCTGAGCACTGGCTGTAGACTGACTGTACAGACCTGGCGGACTGTTTATTCACTCAGACGGGTAAGTAACAGCCCGCGCGAATGGCTACCGCCAGTTGGGATGACGATCTGCTTGGTCGTTGGCTATACGCATAACCTGATGTCATCCGGCGGGTATCTTCTGAAGGCATGGTAAAGTCATTCGGTCGGCTGCTGTGCCCTCTTGAGGCGGCCGTTGCTGTCATTCTTGCTAAACGGACGCGCCTCTGGTTGTTCAAACGGTTACACCGCGCCGTACAGAAGTATGAAATAGGCAATTACCTCATGACGTAACAGATAGGAGAGGAAATGTGTTCTACGCCAGGAAATGGGAACTGTGTGCAGGTGCAACTCTAGATGAGACTCGCAGTACCGAAATCTGTCACGTAATATAAAAGTTATAAAGCCTTATTTGTTACCAGCTGAGTATCCGGCGTCGTCTGGTATCTACGAGGGGCAATCGAAAAGTCCCTGCAAAGTTCGAGAGATGGCACCACCGGCGCGTTTCGAGATCATGTTTAGTTAGTAGCATCTTTGGAAAGAACGCACCCCAAATTTCAGCCATATTGGTCAATTTCTTTGTGTTTGGCATTCGTGTGAATCAAGGAAGTCGAATGATTGTCAAAAAACTATCGAAAAAGAATTTCATATGGTGATTAAAGATTACTTTATGAAAGGCAAAACGTCTCAGGAAACTAAAGAGAAGCTCGATAAACATTATGGTGACTGCACCTTCGATTACAACAGTTTATAAGTGGTTTCAAAATTTTCGGAGTGGCCATATGGGCACAAGTGATGGTGAACGTTCTGGACGCCCTGTCGAGGTCACGACTCCAGAAATCATTGGTAAAATCCATGATATGGTGATGGATGACAGAAGAGTTAAGGTGCGTCTCGAATGAACGGGTACATAATATTTTGCATAAACATTTGAACATGAGAAAGCTATCTGCAAGATGGGTTCCGTGATTGCTCACGCTTGACCAAAAACGGAATCGTGTGAATTGTTGCAAGGATGGTTTGCAGCTGTTCAGGAAGAATCCACAGGACTTTAAGCGTCGTTTCGTCACTGTGGATGAAACATGGATAAATTACTATATTCCTGACACCAAACAACACTCTAAACAATGGGTTAGCAAGGGAGAATCTGCACAAAAAATGGTGAAGACCATTCCTTCGGCCGGAAAGATTATGGCGACTATCTTTTGGGATTCGCAAGGGATAATCCTCATCGACTATCTGGAAAAGGTAAAAATATTACAGGTGAATATTATTCATCGTTATTGGACCGTTTGAAAACCGAACTGCACGAAAAACGCCGGCGATTGGACCGCAAAAAGTCATTTTCTATCACGACAATGCACCAACACACACACCTCAACAGTTGTGGTCGCAAAATTAATGGAAATAGGACTCCAACTCGTTTCACATCCCCCATATTCTCCAGACTTGGCTCCCTCGGACTACTATTTGCTCCCCAGTTTGAATAAATGGCTGGCGGGACAAAGATTTTATTCGAATGAGGAGGTGATTGCAGCAACTAATAGCTATTTTGCAGATTTGGACAATTCCTATTATTCGGAAAGGATCAACAAATTAGAACAGCGTTGGACGAAGTGTATAAGTCTAAGAGGCGACTATGTCGAAAATAAAAAAGCATTACCCCAAACATGTAGTGAGTTTTTATTTTTGCATGGACTTTTCAGACGCCCCTCGAAAGAAATCGCAACACCGAAACAGAGTTGTACGACACGAACGAAACTTGGTAGGCGTGTTTCTAGATCTGAAAGATAATGTCTGTTCAAACTTCGTGCCAGCCGCGTAAGAGTGGCTAGTAGCGCCACTATGAGGATGAAAATCAGGTTTGCTTTAAAAACGCGCTTTAACGGTCATGAGCGTTAGCTACCACTGAGACTGGACACTGTTATTTGATGTTAGTCAAGTTTGGCTTTAAGCGACAAAGGCCACTATCAACACCTCCTTGAGTTTGAACGAGGTCATTTAATAGGGCTACAAAAAGCTGACTGCTCTTTCTGCGATACTGCAGAAAGACTTGGCAGGAATGTAGTTACTGTACATGACTGCTGGCAGCCGTGGTCACCGGAAAGTACGGTCGCAAGAATATCGTGCTTCAGACGGCCACGTGGCAACACAGAGGAAAAATAGTGTTCGGCGTGTGTCCTTGGCGCATCGTACTGCATTTGCAGCAGCAAGAGCAGCTGTTGGCACCACAATGACACAACAAACTGTTACAAATCGGTTACTTCAGACATCTCCAAGCTAGACACCCTGTCACGCGCATTCCACCGACCCCAAACCACCGCCATTTGCGACTTCAGTGGTATCAAGCGAGAGATCATTGGAGGTCAGGGTGGAGGTCTGTTGTGTTTACTGATGAAAGCTGGTTCTGCCTCAGCACCAGTGATGGCCATGTGTTCGCCACGAGAAGGCCAGTTGAGGGCCTGCAAACAACTTGTCTGCGTGCTAGATGCACTGGACCTACACTTGCAGTTATGGCCTACGGTGCGATTCGGAATCGCAGTAGGAAAATTCTCGTGGTTATCCCACGCACCCTGACTGCAAATACACTATGTGATCAAAAGTATCCGGACACCTGGCTGAAAATGACTTACAAGTTAGTGGTGCCCTCCATCGGTAATGCTAGAATTCAGTATGGTTTTGGCCCACCCTTAGCCTTGATGATAGCTTCCACTCTCGCAGGCATACGTTCAGTCAGGTGCTGGAAGGTTTCTTGGGGAATGGCAGCCCATTCTTCATGGAGTGCTGCACTGCAGGGAGGTATCAATGTCGGTTGGTGAGGCCTGGCATGAATTTGGCGTTCCAAAGCATCCCAAAGGTGTTCTATAGGATTCAGGTCAGGATTCTATACAGGCCAGTCCATTACAGGGATGTTACTGTCGTGTAACCATTCCTCCTTAGGTCGTGCATTATGAACAGGTGCTCGATCCTGTTGAAAGATGCAATCGCCGTCCCCGAATTGCTCTTCCGCAATGGGAAGCAAGAAGGAGCTCAAAACATCAATGAAGGCCTGTGCTGTGATAGTGACACGCAAAACAAGGGGTGCAAGCCCTTTCCATGAGAAACACGACCATACCATAACACCAACGCCCTCGAATTTTACTTTTGGCACTACACACGCTGGCAGACACCCTGCCAGCGGAAAGCCTCATTGTGTACCGTGATTCGTCACTCCACATAACGTTTTTCCACTATTCAATCGTCCAATGTTTACGCGTCGTTTGGCATTTACCAGCGTGAGTGTGGCTTATCAGTAGCCACTCGACCATGAAATCCGTTTTCTCTTCTCCCTCCTAACTGACATAGCACTTGCCGTGGATCCTGATGCAGTTTGGAATTTCTGTGTGATGGTCTGGATAGATGTCTGCCTATTACACATTACAATCCTCTTCAACTGTCGGCAGTCTCTTGTCAGTTAATAGACGAGGTAGGACTGTACGCTTTCGTGCTGTATGTGTCCCTTCACGTTTCCATTTCGCAGCCACATCGGAAACAGTGGACCTAGGGATGTTTAGGAGTGTGGAAATCTCGCGTACAGACGTATCACACAAGTAACGCCCAATCACCTGACCACGTTCGAAGTCCGTGAGTTCCGCAGAGTGCCTCATTCTTCTCTCTCAACTGATATGGAGTATCAGGCAGCAACTGGCAGCACAATGCACCTAATATGAAAAACGTATGTTTTTGGGGTGTCCGTATACTTTTGATCACATAGTGTATGTGCGTCAGTCTGCTGATATGGAGTATCAGGCAGTAACTGGCAGCACAATGCGCCTAATATGAAAAACGTATGTTTTTGGGGTGTCCGTACACTTTTGGTCACATAGTGTATGTGTGTCAGTCTGCTGATTAGATTTGTTTTGCTGCCATTCATGAATGGCATCCCAGAGGGTGTTTTCCAACAGGGTAACGCTCGCCCACTTACGGTGTTATAACACATTATGTTGTACAGAATGTCGACATGTTGCCTTTGCCTGCTCAATCACTAGTTCTAACTCGAATCGAAAACATATGGGTCATCATCGGACGACATCTCCAGCGTCATCCACAACCAGCATTAGCCGTCGTTGTATTGACCTACCAAGTGCTCCATACATGGAACTCCATCCCACAAACTGACGTCCGGCCACTTGCAGCACAATGCAAGCACGTTTGCATGTTTGCATTGAACATTCTGGCAGTTACATCGGTTATTAATGTACCTGCATTTCACATTCGGCATCTTCTGCCTCGCATTTGCATTAAGCTGCGACTTAAATGTGTTAGCTAGACAAATGTATTCCCGAAACTCCATTACTGTACATTAATTATTTTTTTGTGTTGCGGTCTTTTTCCTTCAGTGTATTTATTCCAGTCTTGTATTAGACCATCTCCTCGTTCCCTTCTCTCTGTCCATTCATCTCCTCGTTCCCCTCTCTATCCATCTCCTCATCCCCGTCTCTCTGTTCATGTGCTCCTCCCCTCTCTGCCAGTCTGCACCTTCCCCCTCTCTATGTCAACCTCCTCCTCTCCTTCTCCCTGTCCATCTCCTGCACCCCCCTCTCTCTGTAAATTTCATTCTCACTTTCTGTCTGTCCTTCTCCTCCTTCTTCCTATCTCTATCCATCTCCTGCTGTCCCTCTCTCTCTACATCTCCTCCTCTCCCTCTCTCTCCATCTCCTCCTTTCTCTGTCCTTCTTCCCCTTCTCTAGCTGTCCATCTCCTCATAACCCCTCCTCTCTCCACATTATCTCCATTACCTCAAAAGAAAGATGTTCGTTTTTATCCCCACAGCCTTTGTTTCCAGCTAATAAGTAGTATGTGTACCAAGTTGGATTGAAACGCATCCAGAGGTTTAGGAGGAGTTTATTATCTGTGACTTCATCCGCACATGCACGTAAAATATATTTCACATATATTTAACATATTTCATACTTGTTTAACAATTCTCACATATATTTCTACATACGAGGGGGGGACCCAAAGGTAACCGGAATCGTAATGCTGCACATCATGTACTTGTAGTAGCAGGTTGCGCCGCCAGAGGGTTTTAGTAGGAGCTCTGCTGAGTCATTCTGCCACGCGGCGTCACTGTGTGTAAAATTTGTTGCAAGTCATTAAGACTCTAATTCTTAGTTAATGGATAAATAAAGTCTGGGTATTCGCGCGTCGTGGCCTACACTTCTTTTCCACCCTCACCCACACCCCTTTGATAGGCAGATGGTTGTTACCGCCTCAGCGATTCTTTCCAGACGGTAAGTGGTATGTGTACCAAGTTGTCTCAATCTGTTCAATGATTTAGGAGAGATGTGGAACATACATATATTTTTATAATCTGATACGGACTGCTAAATGAGGAGGTTCTTTGCAGAACTGGCGAGAAAAGAAGCACATGGAGAACACTGACAAGAAGAAGGGGCAGGATGACAGGATGTGTGTCGAAACATCAGGGAATAGCTTCCATAGCATTAGAGGGAGATGTAGAGTGTAAAAACTGAAAGGGAAGACAGAGACTGTAATATTTTGAGCAAATAATTGAGGAAATTGAGTACAAATGTTAATCTGAGATGAAGAGATTGGCACAGGAGAGGTAGTCATGGTTGACCGGATGAAACCAGTCAGTAGAATGATAACTCAAAAAAGTTATGAACACATATACTGACGATCGCAGGTTTCGGTGTGTCTCATTGTTCAAAAACCCACATTCAGTAGCTGTATTGGTGGTGGTACAACATACTACTGCTCATCGGCCAAGTTTGGAACATGTTAAGGTCGATACACTGGCTGAGAATAGTCCTCAAGACTTAACTGACGACGTACACAAACTTGATTTTTCTTTAATACATTAAGCTGCTCAAGGCTATCTGGATCGAAACGCTATGTCATTCATTCGAGGTCTACAGCACACCAGAGGGATAAGTGTGCTCTTTTAATGGGGCAACCAATATCTTTTTTTACTCACTATTTAGTTATTTTGTAGAGCGGTATGGACAAGTCATACAGGGCTACTATATGCACTGACCAGTCAGAACATTATGACCACCTACCTAATAGCTGGCATGTCCACCTTTGGCACAGATAGCAGCGGAGACGCATCATAGTATGGAAGTAATGAGGCCTTGGTAGGTCACCGGAGAGAGTTGGACCACATCTGCAGACACAAGTCACCTAATTCCCGTAAATTCCTGGGAAGGGGGCGATGAGCTCTGACGTCATATTCAATCACGTCTCACGTGTTATATCGGGTTCAGATCTGACGAGTTGGGGAGCCAGCACACCAACTGGAATTCGCCACTGTGCTCTTCGGACCACTCTGTCACACTCCTGGCCTTGTGACATGACGTATTAACTTGTTGGAAAATACCATTGCTATGGGGAAACATGTTGGTCATGAAGGGGTGTACGTGGTCTTCAACTGGTGTACGATATTCCTTGGCCGCCACAGCGTCTTGCACGAGCTCCAATGAACGCATGTATGCCCACACGAATGTTCCCCAGAGCATAATGGAGCCGCAGCCAGCTTGTCTCCATCTTGCATTACAGGTGTTAAGGAGCTGTTCCCCTGAGAGACGACGGATTGCGTCCTCCCATCGGTATGATGAAGAAGGTATCAGGATTAATCAGATCATGCAACGCTCTGCCACTGCCCCATCGTCGAGTGCCGATGGTCATGTGCCCATTTCAGTTATAGTTGTCGATGCCGTGGCGTTAACATTGGCACATGGGTCGTCGGCCGTGGAGACCCATCGTTAGGAGTGTTCGGTGCACTGTGTGTTCAGAAACATTTGTACTCTGCCCAGCATTAAAATCTGGTGTTAGTTCCGCCACAGTTTGCCGCCTGTCCTGTTTCACCAGTCTGCCCAGACTACGACGACCGAGGGGTGGCCGCCCAACCCCATGACGTCTGGACGTGGTTTCACCTTGATTTCGCCAAGTTGTGAAGACAATCACCACAGCAGTCTTCAAACACCCGACAAGTCGTGCAGTTTCCGAAACGCTCATAACGAGTCTCCGGTCAGACTCAGACAGATCGCGCGCCTTCCCCATTCTACACACGGACAGCACGGTCATTGGTACTACATGCACCGTGGGTGTGTCTGACTAGCAGTCATTCCTCGTGAGGTGACGCTGCTATCGCCTGGATGGGTTATATGGATAGTAGGTCGGTTGTGATAATGTTCTGGCTAATCAGTGTATGATCCAAAGTTCTATATTTTTCAAAGTATTACATGTAGAAATATGATTGGTGCGTGAATAGGTGCTTGACCTCGCCAGTTTCGAATTGTGCCCACCAGTTATGCCTTGACAAAACGGGGACAAAGCAAAAAAAGAATTTCCGTTTCTTGGAATATGCGGGATGTTTATCTGTTACAACAGTGCACAGTGCATTCAAAACGCATTGTAGGAAAGAACCGCTATGTAAACGAAGCACTGTGTGTTAGTATGGACAATTTAGAAACACTGGTTGTCTCTGTAAACAGAAAAGTACAGGTCCACCAAGTGTACCAGATCAAACGAGGAGAGGGTGAGGGAAAGTTTCGTATGCAGTCAAAAAACGATCCGAGCGAGCCATGAACTTGGAATATCACAGCAAATTACATTTCAAACCGTACCGTCTGGAGCTCGTGCAACAGTTAAAAGCGGAAGATTATAGACGGCGCCTTCAATTTTGCAGCGCAACGACGGAAGCTCTTGACCATGAACATTTCGCCACCAAGCCGGTATTCAGCGACGAAGCAAGCTTCCATTTATCTGGAAAGATTAATCACCACAGTATGGGGCACTGAAAATCCTCATGAAACTGCCGCGCATGAACGAGATTCGCCTATAGTCAATTTTTTCTGTGCAATGCCACAGACGAAGCAGTATGTGCAGTTTTTCTTCTGTGAGAAAGCTGTGACGGGTACCTTTACCCTGATATATTGCAGTTGTGGTTATTTCCACAACTGACTGCAGATTATGAGTATTTCATCTTCCAACAAGACAAGTCACCCCCGTTTAAGCATGGTAATTCGTCGCTACCTGAACTACGAACTTCCCTGTGTCGCCTGACCTAATGCCATGTGACTTTCTTTTGCGGGTGCGTTAAAGACCATGTTTACGTACCATCACTGCCAAGAACGCTGAAACAGCTCAGAGAACACACCGACTCTGCCTTGATGACCATCGACAGGATGTTACTACGTAAGTTATGGAACGAAACTGACTGCCCCTTGAAAGTGTGTCGGTGACCAGAAGCGCACTCAGAACATTTGTACAGTGCAAAATGCAAACTTGGTGAGTTTATATTTCCATTCATGCATCAGTCATATTTGTGCACGTAATATTTTAGAAAGTATAGAGTTCTGAAAACGAATGAATCATTTTAGCAGGGCTGTATTAAGCAGAGTCGTAGATTTCTGCAAACAATATTTATATTTGAAGTATAATTACTAACAGAGGGACTAATCATATTATTAACACAATAAATGCAGACCCTGGGGGCGTACACACACACACACACACACACACACACACACACACATTCATCATTTCACCCTTGCAGTCAGGGTTCCTGCTGTGGCGGCCTCAATGCAGCAGACTGATTTATTCTTAGTTAGATTGAAACAATCATAACTGAAGAACAACTATTCTTTACATCTTACAACACAACTCAGACTTCTCAGCAAATGCCTGTGTTACTCTGAAAGTTTATGAAGACCTCAGTGCTAGAGAAACTATTAATATTAGCATTTTTTTCAATTATTTGTTAAATAGACCCTATTTCCGTATCCCTTTCAGTTCATCAGGCAATGCATGCAGATATAACGCACATTTCTAAATTAGGAGTTGTGTTGGAACGCGTATATCACCACATTTGTGGTCTTAACTGTTTGAAATTGAAAATTCGACGTTCATCATTATAGTAGTGAGAGATTCATGATTTTAAATTATTTAAAAAAGCTTCCCTGTGAGTTATAATAGCTCTTTAAAATTTAACAGATAGTTTTACTATACTAATGCTGCCGTAGAACAGCACACGACATCGTTGCAGGTTATCGAAGAGCAAGCACGTATTGTTTCAGTATTATAGCATTCCCAGGGTATTCTTAAACACATGTACAAAAATGATTTATATATCTTTTATTTTTCAATCCCATTTGCCAGTTTTTTACAGCATAACTAGTTTCCATATCCGTGGATTATCTTGAGATCTATTTAGTTGCAGCAACACGTTGCGTCTGTTCGGAACTACATGTCAGAGCAGTCGAGTGAGTAGTCCCCGTACAGACATGACGGGTTGTCGACGCCACTACATACACAGTGTTGCAAAATGAATATAAATGGTTTAAAGGCTTGTAGCATTTATTACATTCAATTTACTATTGTAAATAATACATCAAATGAAGGAGCAGCTCAAATAGATTTGTTTCTACACCTGTGTCCAAAGAAAAAACTATGGAACGACCAAGAATGACTGCAGAATGTGTTGAGTGAGACTCTTTCACGCATAGACCCAAGAAATCAGTTCGGAAGACCAGTCGTGAAGTTACAGTTCTAGTGACATCCGTGTGGAGACTTTTAAGGAGTCGCTTGCAACTACGTCTTTATCGTTTGCAACTGTTACAAGCTCCAAAACCTACAGAGTACGGTTTACGTGCCAACTTTGCAAACGAAATGTTGCTGCATGACGACGATCATATCGTCTTCATTGGTGAATCGAAATGTGAACACCACTATGTGCGCGCATCGGGGGGTCAGCAAAGCGCCACAAGATGGTAAGCTGCAACGAGATTTTTGTAAATCGAATGTTTTTTGTGGCATATCCATGGGTCTCTCCTTTTCGGTGAAGCAACTGCAACTGGTGTTTCTTATCTTGGTACGATAGAGCTAAGGCTCTTTCCACAATTGTAAGAAGCTGAACCACACAACTTTATTTGGCAGCAAGATGATACGCCGCCTCGCTAGCATAGCTCAGGACAGGGTTGGTTAACGACGTTGTACTCTTTTTATCAACTGAAGGCATAAAGCCTGAGAATGAGTCCGTGATCGTATTTTGGCATTTTGTTTTACAGGTCCGTCTTTATCACACAAACTTTTACACTTCATTATTACAGGTTTCGGTTACTGCCATCTTCAGATCTGTAAAAAACTAAGTTCAGTTTGCTGACGCTAAATCTATAAAAAGCCTAGTGCTGCGTAAGAAAGATAATAAGTTTTTACGTGGTTAACAGCCATATATATTAGCCATATATACCATAAAATAGTCTGATGTCATATCAACGTCAAACTAAACATGTAGGTACATAGTAAGTGCTGGTGATGATCAGAATGCGTCTGGTATCTATACAGAGAAACTGAGACCAGCAGAGGGCACTATAGCCAGGGTACATGATTAACCAGTATCGCAAATGCAATGGTTAAAATGCAATATGCATAGTCGTTAATTAAAATTACTTCACATGGAAAAACAAGCATCTGGCAATGAAACATGTACTGACATACTATACATAGAATTAGATCCATACTTAAAATCCACACTGAAAGCACAAATACTAGCCTAACAAAGTAAAACGTTGAAAGGTGGCTACACTGAGCCACAGCGCCAAAAATCGCGCCAGAGAGTGTATTGTTCCGCCGCCTCCACTGGGAGTGCGTGTTGAGAGGTAGCGGCAGACAGTTTCTTGCCGAGAGTTCTTGCCGAGAAGTTGTGCGGGACACTGCTTGTAGCAGAAGTCAGTGTGGGATGCGGTAGTGGACAGTGTCGTTCCATGTTTATGCAGTTATTGATGGGAGAGATAGCAGATGTTATTCTAATGGAGATATTGTAATGATCTGAGTGCTTTTCGTCAATATAAATTAAGGTAACTAACTACTGTTCTTTATTTTCTTATTATTGTGTGTCCTGTATTTGCATTACATTTTATCAAGCCCCCATGCACGTGGCGACCGCTGCTTCGGATCGTCCCTTGGAATCTTCTGATTGTAAAAATAGTAGACAGTAGTATTGTAGTAGTAATTTGTAGTTTAGTAATTGTAGTCTATTTTGCATGTGTAGATTTTGTAATTGTCATTCTTCTAATGGTATTTTTCAAAATTTTTTTTTTTTTTTTGTTGTCTTGTATACGCGTTTGACAATTTAGTGCAATTATTTCAATTGTTCGTCAATCGTGTTTGAAGGAAGCATTTCTTGTGATTGATATTGTTGGTGATAAAGTGTCATTGTGTATAAATTTCGTATAGTGACGAGTTTTGTATATTTAGTAAATGATTACGCGGTCGATGAAAAAGGCAAAAATGATGGATAGTGAGAATGACGAAATTGTTAACATGGCGAACTGGCCAACAGAGGAAAACAGTGTCATAAATAATGTAGTGGAAAACAATTTAATAAGTAGGGAAAATAGTCCGGAAATAGTTCAAAATTTTTCACAATCAAAAAATTCTCAGAATACGAGATTAACGACAGAAGATATGCAGCGGTTAATGAGTGCAATATTAAATTTGGGATCACAAATAGGAAGAGTTAACACGAAGATAGAAACTTTGACAATGCTGTTAGGCTCACAAATAGGAACAAGTAAAACCGAGATGGAAACAATGGAAACACAGTTAGGCTCACGAACAGGGACGTGTTTCAAAAACAAGAATGATGATTCAAAGAAAGAAATTAGAGAAGAAGTACAACCGATTTTGAACTCTCACAATAATAGATTAATTGCAGTAGAGATTAGACAAGAGGAAGAGGATCGAGAACAGGAAGAACAAGATCGCGTGATAGTACAGAAATCTTCAGAATTAAATTTACAACGTGCACACGATAAGGAAGAAATAATTGAAGGAATCGAGGAATCCGTACCAAATGACAGAATAAATAACTTAACGCAACAGTGTGAACAGTTAACTACTAGATGTGACAATACCGAAACCCGAGTCGTGACACTTACGGAAGACGTAAACTTATCGGAAAGAGTGGAGGAGATTTCAGATAAATTGTCAAATCTTAGTTTAAATGGGGACAGAGATTCAGATGACACAGCTCCATTGCCATTTTCAGAAACCGAAGAGTACCAGAACATAAATAAACATGTTGAAAATCAGGGAAAATTTAATGAACGCGTGAAAAGGGAATTTGAGGCATTAAAAAAGCAAGTCAAACAAATTGAAGGGGAAATCGTAGGAAAAGACGGCAAAAGAAATTTAGAATCACAGATAGCAGCGGGTTTTGAAGAAAATAATTTGTTTCATTTACGGGATGCAACAAGAGAGCGCCAGGCGCGCGAACTTGACAATAATCGGCATTGGGACTGGGACAGACGCGGTAGGTCTTTGTCGCCACGAGGAGAAAACTTTGACTATAAACACTTTTTGACTGTTCGGAAATTTAAGATCTTCCGCAATTCTAAGAATGACATACATCCATGTTCATGGTTAGATCAATTTATGTACGCAGTTCCGCTAAATTTGCCACTAAGTTACAAACTAAAAATTATGTGCAGCTATTAAAGTCCTCAGGGGATTCACTACTCTTAAGTGAATATGTGCCGTAGCGAGCATAGGGCCCCGAGCTGTAGTGGTGCTATTTCTCTTTTAGTTTTCTGCACCGCTGCCTACTCTTTCACTATTCTTTGCATCTATCGAAACAACTCTTCGACTATCAATCTATCTAGTGAGTAAGTAAACAATAACCGGATATGACTGTTTTACCCAAAAGTGACTTTGGAATTTACCGTTTGGACTTACTGTATCTTCAGCAGCATTCATTCGTAGCTTAAATGAAATTTACCAATTTATCTTCGTGACAATATTACTTCATATGTTGACGACATTCTTATTGCTAAACATTCTTGGAGTGAGCACAACAAAATTTTGGATTTATTGTTACGTATCTTTGCAAGAGTTGGCATTACGGTGAACTTAGAAAAATCTGAATTTGGTCGTTCTCAGGTGAAATTTCTCGGTCACATTATTTCTACAGAAGGTATTCTTCCTGATCCAGAAAAATTAGACGCTATTCTTAATTATGCTGTTCCTACCACAAAACGTGACGTTCGTAGTTTCCTTGGTGTCTGTAATTTTCTTCGAAGCTTTGTTAAATTGGACGATTTGGCCACACCTCGTTTATGCAAATTATGTCAAAAGCCGCCGACAGTTTCTCACAGAGCACCGTTGTTTCCTATCATTCCAGCGAAATTAAAGGACATGGCTGCAGTTGATTTGTTCGGTCCAGTGGTTCGATCTACTAATGGTTTTGCGTACATTTTCGTAGCAGTGGAGTTGACATCAAAATATGTGTGTTTTACACCGTTACGCAGAGCAACAGCTCGTTCAGTATCTAATGCTTTCATTAACCATTTTCTTAAAGAAGTGGGTCATGTTGATAAGGTTATATCAGATAATGGATCACAGTTTCGTTCTAAAATTTGGCTTCGTACTCTACGGCGTCGTAAAATTAAACCAATTTTCATTTCACTTTTTCACCCTCAATCTAACGCTTCAGAGAGATGAATGAAGGAAATCAATAAATTGTGTCGTCTTTATTGTCATCAGAATCACAGAACTCGGGATCAGTATCTTCACATTTTTCAAAACATTCTGAATGAACTTCCTAACGACTCAACTTCTTTACCGCCTATACTGATATTAAAAAACAAAGCACCGACAAATCGCATTTCTGAAATCGTTCCTTTTCCGCCTACACGGAAACTGCGGCATTCTGAAGTTGTCAACCTGGCTCTACAAAATATTGCATCTGCGGCTGCTAGAAGAGAGAAATCAGCTAAGCGTCCTGGTCGTTCAAAAATCTTGTCAGTTGGTCAGAAGGTGTTAATTAAGGCTCATCGTCTGTCTCACAAAGGAAAGGGCTTGTGTCGCAAATTTTTTCTGCTTTATAACGGTCCATATAGAATTCGCAAAATTATTCATGATAACACTGTTGAAGTAGAAACTCTTAAATCTCGACGCTCTAAGGGAATACATCATATATCAAACGTCAAAATTTTTGTAGAATGACGTACTTGTGAGAAACTAACAGCTAGACGTAAACATGCGGAGAGTACAAGGATACCGCGCTGTGTTTTGGCGGCGGCATATACTCAAAGCAACAGTCAAGTCTGCGCGCCGCTAAAGGCAGTCGTTTACCGCAAACAATCACTTCCTACGTCACGCGCCTACAGCTGATCGAGCGCTCAGTGCGAATGCACTGACAGCCGTAAATAAATACAGTCTAATTTCTCCGACTAAATTCAGTATAAAGCTATAGTGACTTGTTAAATTCTGTTATTAACATTCAGTATTTTTCAGGATACGGTTCTATAAGATATTTAAGAACTTCAGGTAAATTCTGTGCGTGTCCGACGTTAAGACGACTTGCTATCGAGAAAATTTCAGGAAAAATGTCATTTCGAAGAAGAAAGTAATAAACTAGAAAGGTAATTATTAATTGAGTTTATTTTTCAGGTAACATATTTCCACTTAGGTACTACTTTAGACGTAATTTGCTGCTCGCGATTACGTGATTCATACTTTGTGCTAATTACATGTTCTATGAAATTACTTGTGAAGCGACGTGCTTGCGTACGTTAACTGATTTTGACAATTTTTATTAATGTACTGGATTGTAACTTGTGTATACTATGCATCGCTTGGCTGCACTGCTTTTTCACTGATGTTATATTTTTTTAATTATGCGCCTGCTGTGCTTATTTATTTAAATTATAATTGTCACCTGATTAATTATGCTGATGTGGTTAGGTATGTAAGTTATACTTTGTGATTTATCTGCTTGCGCCTTCATGTTTACTTATTTGCTTGCGCCTTCATGTTTATTTATTAGATTACATATGAACATTTATTTGCTTACGGTTATACGATGCTGATGACCTGTTTATTACGTAAGATATGATTGCTGCTATGCGTATGGATTGCATATTTATACATTTCTGTTTGTTGTCACAACTACTCTTTAATTTTGTATATAGAAATGCTATTATACTGTGTATGAACATAGAGTTTAGGTTACACTATGGTACTAGTTACAGATTGTTCGCTTGGCAGAGCCTCGTTGTAAGATTTGTGCTGCATCCAGTTGTTGACATTCTGTTCTCTACTGGTATATTTACTCGCTATTGCTTGTTTTGCTTACGCTCAGTGCTTTATATTTTAAGATAAGAAAATGAACTGCAGTAATTCGACGAACGACATTAGTACAAGAAACATCATAGAAGTCACATGAGCTGGAGGTTTCATGAAAGCTGTATAAATGTATGCCAATAGGAAGGAAGCTAACGACATGACATACCAACACAGTTATTACACTGCATTTTTCGTGAGCAATTGAAATAGGAAGTGACACTTGACACAAGAAATACTCCACATGTTTGCTTCTGTTTGCTATAATTCTTGAAGTGGTGTACACACTGTGAAATATTAGGATCAATCACACTCCGTAATCGTACTTAATTACTGAGAGTTATTCGAACTAAGTCTATTAGAGGTCATGTATGCATTCTTTGTTTATAATTCATAATGAGTAGAAGAATTTGGTCAGATGGATTACACAGAGGTTGTGTGTTGACAGTGTGTCTTCGGATTGTATGGGATGAGGAGGTTTGCATTAGGATTTTATCTGTATTTATTCGAGGAGACTGACTTGAGGAAAGAGTTGTTATGGAAGTGAAATGAAATTGGTGCTAAGGTTTATATGTCGACGTATTGAAGAGGTATTATGGAGGTATTGAGATTGTATGAAGTTCATTGGAGTATGGGTATAAGAGGTAAAATAAGTGAGGTGCATATTTTTTTTGTTGTTGGTCTATATGGAACAAGGAGGATGAAGATAGCAGACTAGAACACTAAAATGGAAGGAAGATTGTCTACACACACTTTGTTAAATCACTAAGCAGTATGTATTTTTTTTTTTTTGGAGAGAGGAAGTTGCATATCTTGGCACACTGACAGTTGTTCAACAACCGTACATTTTGATCTGGCTTGGCAAACATTGGTCTTGACATGATGACTATGACGTTGACTTAACTATTATTGACTGTTATACATTGCTGTCACTACTACTTGATACACATGATGAACATGAAATTTGACAGAAGTGGATTCAGCCAGTTAACACTATACAATTACACAGTAGTACTTAATGTGGATGAAAGATGAGTGAGTGTGTTTTGTGTGTTTTCCTTTCCTAATCCTAGCCACCTATCTCCTAAATATTATTTTATTTGTTTGTAGTGGCTTGCACTGACACCCAAAAATATTAACTGATGTTTGTGTATTTGTAATAGTAATATAACAATTATCTGATATCATTTGTGTGTTTGTTATGATTTGTATGTTTAGTGTAAAAGCATTTGTAAGTGTATTCAAACTATTGTTCATGCTTGAACTGTCTGAGTAGGGATGAAATTATGGACTGTTACTTGTACTGTTTCTACATGATTGGTGCCACTAGGACATGTTTAATTTGTGCTTAAGAACAGTGAAATCAGTGATAGTTGTTTAATGTCATTTGTTGGGGTCTGCATCTACTCCACAATGCTGGGTGCCACTGATGGAACTGTTTCTACTGAAATGGTGTCACTTGTTGCTGTAAGCACCTGTTCAACATTGCTGGGTGCCACTGATGGACTGCTTCTACTGAAATGAGGTCACCTGTTGCTGTTTGCACCTGTTCCACAATGCTGGGTGCCACTGATGGAACTGCTTCTACTGACATAATGTCACTTGATGGTGTCTGCACCTACTCAACATTCCTGGGTGCCACTGATGGACTGCTTCTACTGAAATGAAGTCACTTCTTGGTGTCTGCACCTGCTCAACATTCCTGGGTGCCACTGATGGAACTGCTTCTACTGACATAATGTCACTTGATGGTGTCTGCACCTACTCAACATTCCTGGGTGCCACTGATGGACTGATTCTACTGAGATGATGTCACCTGTTGCTGTTTGCACCTACTCAACATTGCTGGGTGCCATTGATGGACGGCTTCTACTGAAATGATGTTACTTCTTGCTGTCTGCACCTGTTCCACAATGCTGGGTGCCACTGATGGAACTGCTTCTACTGAAATGGTGTCACTTGTTGCTGTAAGCACCTGTTCAACATTGCTGGGTGCCACTGATGGACTGCTTCTACTGAAATGAGGTCACCTGTTGCTGTTTGCACCTGTTCCACAATGCTGGGTGCCACTGATGGAACTGCTTCTACTGACATAATGTCACTTGATGGTGTCTGCACCTACTCAACATTCCTGGGTGCCACTGATGGACTGCTTCTACTGAAATGAAGTCACTTCTTGGTGTCTGCACCTGCTCAACATTCCTGGGTGCCACTGATGGAACTGCTTCTACTGACATAATGTCACTTGATGGTGTCTGCACCTACTCAACATTCCTGGGTGCCACTGATGGACTGATTCTACTGAGATGATGTCACCTGTTGCTGTTTGCACCTACTCAACATTGCTGGGTGCCATTGATGGACGGCTTCTACTGAAATGATGTTACTTCTTGCTGTCTGCACCTGTTCCACAATGCTGGGTGCCACTGATGGAACTGCTTCTACTGAAATGGTGTCACTTGTTGCTGTAAGCACCTGTTCAACATTGCTGGGTGCCACTGATGGACTGCTTCTACTGAAATGAGGTCACCTGTTGGAGTCTGAACCTACTCCACAATGCTGGGTGCCACTGATGAACTGCTTCTACTGAGATGATGTCACTTGTTGCTGTTTGCACCTGTTCCACAATGCTGGGTGCCACTGATGAACTGCTTCTACTGAAATGATGTCACCCGTTGGAGTCGGCACCTGTTCCACAATGCTGGGTGCCACTGATGAACTGATTTTACTGAAATGATGTCACCTGTTGCTGTTTCCACCTGTTCCACAATGCTGGGTGCCACTGATGGACTGCTTCTACTGAGATGATGTCACTTATTGCTGTCAGCACCTATTCAACAGTGCTGGGTGCTACTGCTGGAACTGTCAACTACTTGTTGTGAATATTTGTATAAACTGATTTTTTGTGTATTACTGTTTGTGAAAAGTTATAAGACTGCTCATATTCGTCATTGCTGACGTTATCGATTGAATTGTTTAACCACATGATATTTCTGTAAACTATTATGTAAAGTCACATGTATGAAAGAAATTGTATTGCTTAGTGTATTTTATATATTAGGCTATTGAAAGGTCAGTGCAAAGCCAAAATTTTATCTAGTTATATGATATTTACGTATTAATATGATCTTTTATTTTTGTCTGTATTTTTTTTTGACGAATTTGGTGGTATTTTCACCACCAATGCTGGCAAAAATACCATCAAATTCTAGCCCGTGGAGGAAGGGCATATGAAAGGTGGCTACACTGAGCCACAGCGCCAAAAATCGCGCCAGAGAGTGTATTGTTCCGCCGCCTCCACTGGGAGTGCGTGTTGAGAGGTAGCGGCAGACAGTTTCTTGCCGAGAGTTCTTGCCGAGAAGTTGTGCGGGACACTGCTTGTAGCAGAAGTCAGTGTGGGATGCGGTAGTGGACAGTGTCGTTCCATGTTTATGCAGTTATTGATGGGAGAGATAGCAGATGTTATTCTAATGGAGATATTGTAATGATCTGAGTGCTTTTCGTCAATATAAATTAAGGTAACTAACTACTGTTCTTTATTTTCTTATTATTGTGTGTCCTGTATTTGCATTACATTTTATCAAGCCCCCATGCAACGTATAATTGTGTAAAAGCGAGAACAAAAAGTTGAAGAATAAAATCACATCTATGAAACGAAATCTTCCAGCATGACAAAACAACTAAACAGGAAGTGTAATATAATTAACGATACAATGACTATTAATTAAAGAGTCGATAGCCGATAATACACCCGGAGTAGCATCTCAATTACGCCGCCTCGTGGCTTCCCTGTATGAAGAAGTGTTTTCTTGTAGCGGAACTTGGCGGAGGAAAGCCCAGTCTCCTCGTCGCTGGCGGCCGCCCCACACGACCGCATGCCAAGCCGCTCGGGCGATCGACGCTGCTCAAGCTAGTAGAGTTCTGAGGAGAGTCGAGCCTCCCAGCTGCTTGGCATGCGGCCGCCAGCGACGAGGAGACTGGGCCTTCCTCCGCCAAGAAAACAAGACCGTCATACGAGGTGCATTCAAGTTCTAAGGCCTCCGATTTTTTTTCTCCGGACTGGAAAGAGATAGAAACATGCGCATTGTTTTAAAATGAGGCCACGTTCATTGTCAATACGTCCCAGAGATGGCAGCACCGTACGGCAGATGGAATTTTACCGCCAGCGGCGAGAATGAGAACTGTTTTAAATACTTAAAATGGCGACGTTTTCCTTACTTGAACAGCGTGCAATCATTCGTTTTCTGAATTTGCGTGGTGTGAAACCAATTGAAATTCATCGACAGTTGAAGGAGACATGTGGTGATGGAGTTATGGATGTGTCGAAAGTGCGTTCGTGGGTGCGACAGTTTAATGAAGGCAGAACATCGTGCGACAACAAACCGAAACAACCTCGGACTCGCACAAGCCGGTCTGACGACGTGATCGAGAAAGTGGAGTGAATTGTTTTGGGGGATCGCCGAATGACTGTTGAACAGATTGCCTCCAGAGTTGGCATTTCTGTGGGTTCTGTGCACACAATCCTGCATGACGACCTGAAAATGCGAAAAGTGTCATCCAGGTGGGTGCCACGAATGCTGACGGACGACCACATGGCTGCCCGTGTGGCATGTTGCCAAGCAATGTTGACGCGCAACGACAGCATGAGTGGGACTTTCTTATCGTCAGTTGTGACAATGGATGAGACGTGGATGCCATTTTTCAATCCAGAAACAAAGCGCCAGTCAGCTCAATGGAAGCACACAGATTCACTGCCACCTAAAAAATTTCGGGTAACCGCCAATGCTGAAAAAATGATGGTGTCCATGTTCTGGGACAGCGAGGGCGTAATCCTTACCCATTGAGTTCCAAAGGGCACTACGGTAACAGGTGCATCCTATGAAAATGTTTTGAAGAACAAATTCCTTCCTGCGCTGCAACAAAAACGTCCGGGAAGGGCTGCGCGTGTGCTGTTTCACCAAGATAACGCACCCGCACATCGAGCTAACGTTACGCAACAGTTTCTTCGTGATAACAACTTTGAAGTGATTCCTCATGCTCCCTACTCACTTGACCTGGCTCCTAGTGACTTTTGGCTTTTTCCGACAATGAAAGACACTCTCCGTGGCCGCACATTCACCAGCCGTGCTGCTATTGCCTCAGCGATTTTCTAGTGATCAAAACAGACTCCTAAAGAAGCCTTCGCCGCTGGCATGGAATCATGGCGTCAGCGTTGTGAAAAATGTGAACGTCTGCTGGGCGATTACGTCGAGAAGTAACACCAGTTTCATCGATTTCGGGTGAGTATTTCATTAGAAAAAAAATCGGAGGCCTTAGAACTTGAATGCACCTAGTACAGGGAAGCCACGAGGCGGCGTAATTGAGATCCTACTCCGGGTGTATTATTGGCTATCGACTCTTTAATTAATAGTCATTGTATAGTTTATTATATTACACTTCCGGTTTAGTTGTTTTGTCATGCTGGAAGATTTCGTTTCATAGATGTGATTTTATTCTTCAACTTTTTGTTCTCGCTTTTACACAATTATACGTTTTACTTTGTCAGGCTAGTATTTGTGCTTTCTGTGTGGATTTTTAGTATGGATCTAATTCCATGTATTGTATGTCAGCACATGTTTCATTCTCAGATAACGGCTACGCATACTGCATTGTAACCATTACATTTGCGATACCGGTTAATCATGTACCCTAAGTATAGTGTCCTCTGATGGCGTCAGTTTCTCTGTATAGATAACAGACGCATTCTGATCATCACCAGCACTTAAATGGCTCAAATGGCTCTGAGCACTATGGGACTTAACTGCTGAGGTCATCAGTCCCCTAGAACTTAGAACTACTTAAACCAAACTAGCCTAAGGACATCACACACATCCATGCCCGAGGCAGGATTCGAACCTGCGACCAGTAGCGGCGGCGCGGTTCCAGACTGTAGCGCCTAGAACCGCTCGGCCACTCAGAATATTTTATGGTATGTATGGCTGGTATATATGGCTGTTAATTATGTAAACACTTTTTATCTTTCTTATGTAGCACCAGGCCTTTTATAGATTGAGCGTCAGCCCTGTTTTTTGCCGTTTGGAGTGGCCGTGCGGTTCTAGGCGCTATAGTCCGGAACCGAGCGACCGCTACGGTCGCAGGTTTGAATCCTGCCTCAGGCATGGATGTGTGTGATGTCCTTAGGTTAGTTAGGTTTAATTAGTTCTAAGTTCTAGGCGACTGATGATCTCAGAAGTTAAGTCGAATAGTGCTCAGAGCCATTTGAACCAACACCCTGTTTTAGTTTGTGACAGATCTGAAGATGACAGTAGCCGATACCTGTAATAGTGAAGTGTAAAAAGTTTGTATGATCAAGACCAATCTGTAAAATAAAGGACGTTGTAGCCTACCACTGGATTGGCCGCAAGGGGTCGGGTGACGATGCTTTTTGCAAGACCTCCACTTTCACACACGATCTGACGCCATGTGATTTTTACCTTTGAAGGCTCTTTATCAAGGATCATGTGTTTGTACCTCTGCTGCCATCTGATCTACCCAGCTTTAGAAACAGCATTGTTACAGCAATTACTCCAGACACACTGATTAAGTTTTGGGAAGAACTTAATGTGTGGCGAATAGTGCTCAGAAAGAACACTTTTAACAGAAACTGTTTGAGTTGCTCTTCCATTTGATGCATTTCTTTATAATTGTAAGTCGAATGTAATAAATGTTACAAATTCTTAAGACAGATACACTTATTCTGCAACATCCTGCAAAGCTGAAGATGATCCACAGAGATCAAAACTAATTAAGCCTAGTTTACACGACCACATTGGGTTGCACCACTCGTTGCGTGGAATGAGTTGCACGCAAGTAGTTTCATATATGACTGTAGACGCGGCGACACCAGTATACACTTCAGTTTCGTCGTTTTGTGGGTCCCTGAGTCATGTATGAAATGAAAGTTCTGGCAGCTGCACATCACACTAATGGAAGACCCAAGAAGTTATTCTAATTATCTTAGAATGTCACCAGAACTGTTCACGTTTCTTGTAAATAGAGTTAATTTTGCGATAAGAAATAAAGATACTGTAATGCATGAACACTTCGTCATAACTGACATTACAAATCACATTGCGTGCATTACAATTGAGAATACTCGGCATGCTATAAGATGCGGATTTAGTTGGCGATGACACTTTTCTTTAACAGCAATAATTATTAACATTAACAGTGATAATTATTAACATTAACAGCAGTAATTATTCGAACAGGCCACATTAAGCAGGGGATGGATTGCAAACTACTCTGATGTGTTGGCAAATGTGCCAACACCTTGTAGATAGAGGAGGCCGAAATGCACGCTATAATCTAACGCAGACGGGCGTGAGGTCTGGAACAGGATACGTAATGAATGCTATAAAGAAAAGTACGTAGCTGCTGGAATACTTAACTTTTAATCCATCATTTGTATACAGCATTCTTGATGATACAAGTGAGACTCTCTATAGAAATGGTTAATGGCGCCTTGCTAGGTCGTAGCCATGGACTTAGCTGAAGGCTATTCTAACTATCTCTCGGCAAATGAGAGAAAGGCTTCGTACGTGTAGTCGCTAGCAAAGTCGTCGTACAACTGGGGCGAGTGCTCGTACGTCTCTCTAGACCTGCCGTGTGGTGGCGCTCGGTCTGCAATTACTGACAGTGGCGACACGCGGGTCCGACATGTACTAATGGACCGCGGCCGATTTAAAGCTACCACCTAGCGAGTGTGGTGTCTGGCGGTGACACCACATACTCTCTTGAAGATAGATCTGTACAGTGGCAGTATGTCAAAATTCAAACATATGTGAATGGAGAGCACTGCTTCGACGTTTTAAATAGATGAATACTGAATAAAGAATGCAGCTTCTTGATTTGTGTAGCCTTCCCTCCTGTCAACAATATTCCTCGAAGAAAAGAGGAAGAAGAGCTAGAATTACATTTGCTCGTATTTTTCTTAATTCAGTTGTATAACTGCTACTAATTCAATAAATTTTGCCCTGCAGCTCAGATATTGTCAAATTTTCTGTGTTCTGATCGCATGTGAAGGTCTCAGGAGCAGCAATATTTTGCTTACTTTTGTAATCAGCATCACTGAAATCCCACAAACACCTATACAAAGCATAGATATCCAAAAAGCGAACTCTATCTCCGTTCCTCGTTGCATATTTCAGTTTGTCTACACTGTACGAACACACATAACCTCAAAACTCATGTAACTAGTGTCGTCAAAGTTGGAACAAGCCGAGAGTGTTTAGTTTCGCCGACGAGTTGCGCAAACGCGCTGCACGCATGCGCAGCGGCCGGTAGCGCAGTTGCCTCGACCTAGTGTCGACGTGTAAACTCGGCTTAATACTGAAAAAAACTGTGCAGCTGAGTACTTTCTGTTCATTTATACATCTTTAAGCAGACTCATATAAATTTTATTTAAGACATTTTGTCATAACTTCAGCCTCCTGACTGCAACATTGTAATGATTTGTTCTTGTATCTCTAAAGCTCATTTATAATGCTTCCTGTAATTTAAAACCTTATAAATGTTTCTAAACTACCTTTTCATTCCTCTAGCATCGTAAAAGCTCTTTTCTGCAAATCTCCAAATGATCCTGAATAAAGAAAAGTGTGACGTTTTTCACAAGAGCACTGAAAGAAACTGCTAAATTTCGATTCGCGATAAGTCACTCAAATCTGAAGTATGTAAATTCAACTAACTACTTAGCGATTACAATTACAAATACCCTAAATTGGAACGATCACATAGATAATGTTGTGCGTAGAGCCAACCAAAGACTGCGATTCATTGGCAGAACACTTAGAAGGTGCAATAGGTCCACTAAAGATACTGCTTTCACCATGCTTGTCCGCCCTATTCTGGAGTATTGCTGTGCGGTGTGGGATTCGTATCAGATGGGACTGACGGATGACATCGAAAAAGTACAAAGAGGGGCAGCTCTTTTTGTATTACCATGAAGTAGGGGAGATAGTGTCACAGACACGATACGTGAATTGGAGTGACAATCATTAAAACGAAGGCGTTTTTCGTTGCGACGGGGTCTTCTCATGAAATTTCAATCACCAGTTTTCTCCTCCGATTGCGAAAACAATCTGTTGGCGCCCACCTAGATAGGGAGAAATGATCATCACGATAAAATAAGAGAAATAAGGGCTCGCACAGAAAAATTTAAGTGCTCGTTTTTCCCGAGTGCCGTTCGAGAGTGTAACGGTAGAGAGACAGCTTGAAGGTGGTTCATTGAACCGTCTGCCAGGCACTTTATTGCGAATAGCAGAGTAATCAGGTAGAGGTTGATGTCCTCTACTGAAGAGACAGGTTTTGTCTCTGCAGTTAACAAGTTGTATAGTGCATCGTTTATAAAATGGAGAATAACACAGAGCCCTACGTAGATTCTTCGGATTATCTCGAGTCTGTTACTTTGTCCGTAACATTGTGCCTCGCTATGCTGTGTCATACAGGGTCACCATTAGGCCTGTTCTAACTCTCGCTTGCATCACGGCTCCTTTCATCGACGTTTACTTTGCAGAGCAGCTCTCTTGTTAGATAGTTACAGACGCCGACAGTGATATGCTACGCACTGCTTCAGCTTGTCTTTCACAGAGGCCGATCACGTGATCTTCAATGTAGCCAGTAGCCTGGTGTAACAGACAAGAGAAAGGTGCTCTTGTCGGACTGTTTACGTCTCGCTAACAGAGATCCATCATTCGCTTGGCTCTACAAGAGCAATCTGATTGATACTGTCATTCACATATTGTATGAAGTGCAGCCAATAACTGCGCCTCTCATCAATTCCTTGCTGTGCATTTTCCACGTGATTCATTTTGTTCTAATGATTACTTCGCCTAGTTTCCATGTCAGTAGACGAACTATTTTTTTCTTCATTGTTTCTATTATACTTTCCAGATCTACCGTATCAGTCCCTTTCCTTGATAACGGTGCGTCCGAGCATTACCAAGGAAAACATGATTTAGACAAATCATCGTTAAAAAAAAAGGAAAATCGCACACTCCCTTTAATATGATGGGAATAGAAGGAAATTAAATCAACATCAGGTTTTCAAATGGCAATGTGATATCAGATTAGTGAAAGAGCTGTTAAAACTAAATTTTTGTGTGCATTAAGTCTTTAGTGTGTTGCGCGGTGGCCAAAAATCTTCATGACACTGTCGAGGTAAATGTTACTTAAGGAAAGAAACATGAATTTTGTAGGACATTACATGTGTTTCACATGTCTTGCTAACACTTCGTGATTAAAAAATCTTTTTATCTTACTATTGCTAAAAATAAACAATATTTTTGCAATTTCAGTATTAAAAAGTTGTGCTTTTGAATAATTAGAAAATAATTTTTTGCTTAAATCTGGTTAAGAAAGGACTCATTTCTCTGTTTTTGTCATATTATGTCTGCCTCAATTACCTTTGTTGGCCAGGTATAATTCAGATAAAACTTTTGCTGGTAGATGTATAGCGAGATGGGAATCGGGACTGATTCTCTTTCATCAGTGTTCTTAGGACGCTCCAAAGATAGGGTGTGTCAGCAGAATCCTACTGTGAAACATGTCACAGAACACAGAACTTGGGAAGCCCGCCAATAACTGCCAACAGCAGAAATACTTCGGGGTAAAGGCCAGGAGTACAGGTCAGGAATGTGCTCAGAGCAAGACGGGAAGAGTTTTAAACTTTCGGTACAGGAAATAGAAAAACAATAACTATGGTCTTGTGTGACAGTTCAAGGGACATTTTCAGACGGTTTTTTTAGCTTTTCCTTGTGAAAATATCACAGAATGGGCTTTTTCCCGCTCGCCAGGCCAAGTTGTTCCGGTCTTCTTTGAGTTTTCTACCAGGCCAGCTGTCCAGATGTGAATTAACTGCCTTAAATCTTAGTGTTTGGGACATCCAACTGAATCATTGCTGCTTCCTCCAGATTCTCTTTTACTGCAGCGATCCTTTTTATTGCTTCAACTGTAGCTTTGTGCGGGTTTCGCAGAGTTCCAGAACCTGTCTATTAAATTTGATTGGTTCCAGTCTTTTATTATTTGTTTACTATTTGTTACCCATGGCTGCGCTGGCATGTCAGTGGTTTTATTGTAATGAGTGATGGTGAGTAAGCAAGCTAGTAATTTACAAATGTCTGTGCATATAGTGGTTAGAGACGTATGTATAATAAAATGTATTCAGTGCTAGTAAGTAGGTACATAAAGAATGTGCTTCTGTTATTTTGGTGTATGTAGAATCTGAAAGCATGCACTATTTTTCCTAATTATATTTACAAGATGCCTCCACTCTTTATATTCGTACAGAAGCAGAGTTTTTACGGATTCCTCTCGTTCACCTAGTGCTGTATGAGGAGTTTTGCCACCGGAGCAACGAGTACCAACTGTTTTTTCTTCCATTTTAATGCATTATGGTGTCTACATTTTTTATCCATCTCATAATATAACTAATTGGTAATTTCCAAGAATGATTGCCTGTCGAATGCGTGTGCTCTTAGTGATGTACATCCGACGTGCGACTCGATATCGACCACACGACTCTGGTGGCGTGAGTTATGGATATTGACTAGAACAACGACAAAGGACGAACGTTTATTAAGTTATAGTTAATAACAAATGAAAGTACGAGTAGTAACTTTACTTACTTTACTCGTCAGCCACGTCTTATTCGAGCATTATTGCTCGTGTTGCGTTAGCTGCCAGCAGCAATTCTTTTTCCCATAACCTGGGTACACTCTTGCTATGTCAATCAGATAACAGCAGGAGAGTATCAGTAGAGTCAATTTTTCCAGGCAACTTCAAGTTGTAGAAATATAGATATCGGAAGAGATATAACTTTCCACGCTATATTAACGAGGAACACTCGATACTGCAACGCTGTCGCTTATTGCTATTCACACCAGAAACGAAAAAATATGTCCCCCTGGCAACGCACTACACGTTTACCATAATTCGCGCTACCGGAATCGTATGGTTGACATCGAGTCGCACGTTTGATATATATCGTTAGGAGCCCACGCGTTCGATAGGCAATCATTCTTGGAAATAACCGACTTATTTATGATTAACACAGTCAATTAATAAATATTAATCAAATGCAGCCTCACCAAAGGCCTCACACGTTCCATATGTAAAGGTACGCCTCTCTGTTTGTCGTACTGCCTCTAAAAGACGCCGTCGTGAGTCTTCCCAAACGTATCGGAAGCTATAACAAACGCATGATGCCCAGCGTCTAAAATGCTACGGGCGTGTGACTGTTCTACTATTTATGCAGCACTTACAACGTTCTGCATACAAGTTACGGTGAACCTGAATTGCTCTGAGGTTAATTGGATTCGAATAACTTTCGAAGCTCGAGCTCTCTTAGAATGATGTATGCACTAAATAAGACGTAACGTTTGCGAGGCTTATCGTAATAGTTTTAAGTATGGTTTTCGGGCTTACCGTCGGATTTTATTCTTGTATCCCCAGGAAAACTCTCCAGTTATGCCAGGTGGAGCAGCAACTCAATACCGTAAACAGCGTGCACAAAAACATTGGATCTGCACTGCCACAGAATAATCTATAACACCAAGAGTCGCCGCTAATGCTCCAGCGTCGGCTGCATCCTACTCACGTACACCATATTTAAAAATGTTAGTATTACCACGGTCTAACATATACAATCTAGACACTCATATTTAAAAATGTTAATATTACCACAGTCTAACATATACAATAGGGACACTCATATTTAAAAATGTTAATATGACCACAGTCTAATGTACACAATCGGGACACTAGCGCCCCAAGCGGCGAGAAAGCAGCCGTAAAATCAGTTTTCTAAATTGTTTTTCTAGTTAGTTAGGGAAATAGCCGTTACATTTTCGCATTTCAAACAGTAGTAAATTATCAACAAACGCGAATCATCATGAAATACATGTAAAAGCAGCCGAATCTCCCTAATTCAGTGACATAAGCTACAACTTAATGATGAAGAAACACATTCCAATCCGTCTATAATTGCAGCGTACTCCACTGAAAATAAGAGAATATAAACACATCTTTCATCCATTTCTTCTGTTGGCTGTTCTCAGTATGATAGGCATTTTCCTTCAAATGTGACAACTCTGTAGGGAGCCTAATGTTTCACACAGTCTTACACTTCATTCGATTTTCTGATCCACAAATATTTTTCTAAAAGTAATTACTTTTGATTCAAAAGCGAATGTTATGAAGATTATTGCCGTTTGTGGCTCAGGTGCAGCAACAACATTGTGGAAGTGGTTTCCTTTGTACTGGGAAATAGTTTTATTGCTTTTTCTTCAGCTACAGCTGTGGTAGCTTGTCTGCTAAGCTAAATAATGTAGATAATGCATTCCATACACGTTTCCTATGTTCCACATTCACTGATTAGACTGGAAATGTAGTGAAAAACAATTCACGTTTTTGAGTAGACGTACGGCGGCTTTCTGCAAAAAATTAGGTCTTGTGCTATTAATCAGTAATTGTTTTGTTCTCCAGTAAATATCTGTAGGTCAAAAGAAAGTCGTAAATAAACCCCCTCGGTTCGTTAGGAAACCTAAAAAACGACAAATGTGGCATCTTCTTGTCGTTGCTGCAACATATTACTCTATACACGCTCCCATTTGTAAAAACATTCTACAGACTAATACAAACAATTACGATTCGCTTTCGTTTTCACTAGATCTCCCTGGTGTAACTTCCTGGTCGCTTGGTGCGCAGCAATCGCAGTGTGTAACAAAAAATAGTGTCGCGACTTTTATGGTAGACTGCGATAATACTCGAATAGATACAGCTGTCTAAAATAACCTGTGATCCTCACTAGGATTCAAGTTACCTGCATACCAAATTTCCTCGGAAGCGATTTAGTGACAAAGTCATCAAAACGTAACAGAGAGAGTTACTCTCGCACTTAATAACATTGGTGTTAGTATGGAACTATGGATTAAACACGTTGAGAATTGAACAAGCATTGTATTGATTACGTTGAATCATGTTACGTAGAACAAATCAACCAATAAAAGCACTTTCACAAAAATGATGAAGTTCAATAGTGGAAGACTAAATAGCTTTTTCAAAAGTAAATATTTTTTTCTTAATTCGCGTAATATTCTTCAAATTAGTATCTTTTACTACTCACTTTGTAAAGTAGCCTATGTTCTCCCTCAAGGCTCAAGCTAACTCATAGCAAATTTCATGGGTATCGATTCAGCGGTTTAGTCGTGAACGCGTAACAGATCCAGTTACTTTCGCATTTATAATACTAGTATGGATTGGTATGCATTAAACACGTTATTATTGTATGAACATTGTATCCTAGCTGTTTCCTGCGACTGCGCTCGCATATCAGTGAAATGAAATGTGCTTATGGCTTTCTTGGCCGAGGGGCGCCTGTCAGGATATTACAGTTTGGTGCAAGTCGTTTTATTTGTCACCTCCTCGGCGACTTGTGCGTCGATGATGATAAAAATGTTGATGAGAACTATACACACATACAGGCGCGATACGGAAAATATCCTATGATGGAGAGTCTATAATACTAACCACATGAACACAAGGTACTTCAAAAATTCGTCTCGTAACTTAAAAGTCACAAGGAACCCGTGACGCTCGGCGGCTAAAATATTACGGGCCTGTGACTGACATTAATATGAAAGTATGGATTAAACTCGTCGAAGATTTATAAGGATTATATTGTATTCATTGCACTGAATGGTATTGTGTACAACATATCAAAGAATAAAACATTTTCATAAATATGATGAAGTTCAAAAGTCAAACAGTAAATAATTTTTTCAAAGAGTTAGTATCTTTCCATATTTCGCGTTATTTTCTTCAAATTGATAAATATCTTCCTCAGCGTTCACGCTCTCTTCGTAGCAAATTTCGTCAAAATCGATTCAGCGGTCTAGCGGTGAAAGCACAACAGACATACCGACTTTCGCATTTATAATATTAGTATAAATAACGATACGGATTGCTTATTTAACCTGGCCGGTTAGGACCTTATGGCCATCTCTTACATCTGACCAGCAACAATTCTTACAAAAAATTTTACTTAACAATCATAATAAAAATAATCTACATTATTAATAAAAATAATGATTGGCAGTAATAATAATAATAATAATAATAATAATAATAATAACAGTAACACTAAAAAGTTGATAAAATAATGGAAGAATCACGGGGTGACAATTATTGAACTACATGAAATAAAATCGTTAAAACTTCTGAACGGTTTGCTTTAGGACGTTCAAACTGCGTGGTTGGCCGCGAGGCATGATGGGAATCAGTATGCGCTGTATGGTTTGGTTTGGCGACAAAGTCCATTTTCATTTAGATGGCTTCATCAACAAGCAAAATTGGCGTATTTGGGGGACTGAGAATCTGCATTTCGCGATCGAGAAATCTCTTCACCCAAACGAGTGACTGTGTGGTGTGTAGTTTCTAGTCACGGAATAATCGGTGAGAATGCCTTGATGGCACGGCGGCTACGAAATGATACGTGAAAGTTTTGGAAGATGATTTCATCCTAGTTGTCCAAAGTGACCCTGATTTTGACAAGATGTGTTTCATGCAAGATGGAGCTCGATCTCACCGAAGCAGGAGAATGTTTGATGTCCTGGAAGAGCACTTTGGCGACCGCATTCAGCTCTTTGTTACCCAGAGGTCACTGGCATGGCCTCGATTGGCCACCATCTGAACACTTGCGACTCCTTTTTGTGGGGCCATACTAGAGACAAGGTGTACAACAATAACCCCAAAACCATTGCTGAGCTGAAAACAGCCGTTTAGGAGGCCATCGACAGCATCGATGTTCCGACACATCTGCGAATTACGCAGTTTTCGCTATTCGTCTGCACCACACCATTGCCAATGATGGCAGGCGTATCTAACATGGCATAACTTAAATCCGAATATCTGTAGTGACGTTTACACGTTGAATAAAGTGTGAGCACGCTGTAGTTTATAACTAATTTACGTTTTTTGTCATATAGTTCCATAATTGTCTCCCTGTAACAATGATATTGACTAGTTATTACATAATAAACTCAATAATAATTTGCATTATTGACAAACAGTAATAACTTCAAAATGGTTCAAATGGCTCTGAGCACTATGGGACTCAACTGCTGAGGTCATTAGTCCCCTAGAACTTAGAACTAGTTAAACCTAACTAACCTAAGGACATCACAAACATCCATGCCCGAGGCAGGATTCGAACCTGCGACCGTAGCGGCCTTGCGGTTCCAGACTGCAGCACCTTTAACCGCACGGCCACTTCGGCCGGCCAGTAATAACTGGCAATACTAATTATAGTAACGCTAATATAAAAAAATGTAAATGTCGTGTGTCTAGGGCCTCCCGTCGGATAGACCGTTCGCCGAGTGGAAGTCTTGCGATTTGACGCCACTTCGGCGACTTGTGCGTCGATGGGGATGAAATGATGATGATGAGGGCTACACAACACCCAGTCCCTGAGCGGAGAAAGTCTCCGACTCAGCCGGAAATTGACGCGCTGACCACTTTTTTTATCTCATTTTGTTCGTTACAGTTTGTTCTACTTGTTCGGGGCGTTTTTTTTTTTTTATTGCAGAGGTCAACTAACCCTCTGACCGAGCACACTGAGCTACCGTGTCAGCGACTTCTCAGCTACCGGGGGCGGACAACACTAATTATTATTATTATAAAATAATGGGGCATTTAGAATGACGTTGATTAGTTTAAAACACTTGTTGCCTTTTTTGATATCACATGAAGTGGAAGGTATAATGGCAGTGGACAGGACTGAAATGGAAGTTACAGTGGCTGCTGGGAAAGAAGAGAATTTCAATAGAGAACTCTGTAGACAAGGGGAGGAAAAGTGGTGGGTAGCGACTGTTGACGAGAGTGAGCTGCAAGAAGAGAGAGAGAGCTGTTGTGGTAGTAGGTGAGCCATTAGCTGCCTTTTGACGTTTGAAACGATTTTAATTTCTCCAAGACGGAGGGGTCCAGAAAAATATAGACAATCTTTGATAATTAATATCCTCGGAACAAAATGACATCGTTGCAGTTTTGTGCGGTTGCGTAGTCCACGGTTTTTTCGACAGATCTTGACGCGCGTTTTCCATTAGATGGTAGCGAACCAATGAATGAAGTAAGATTGTCGTTTGAGACACGCGAAGCCGTACTGCAGTGACACTAAAACTACGAAAACATGATGGAGGTGAAACGGCAATGGCGTAATGTGTATGGAACTCAGCCGCCAACATATATAATAATTTATCGTATTTGGGATAAATTTGAAGTCGATGGTACTGTTCAAGATGTCCGTAACTAAAGGTCTGGCCGACCGAAACCATCAACATTTTACTAGGTCACCTGAGAAATCTGTGTAGCAGGGTGCACGCGAAAGCGGGGTATGCTGATCAAGCGTACGACTAATTCTGAAAGGTAGGAAGTGAAAAGTGTAAATTCCAATATCACTGCACGCTGTGAAGGAGGACGGCCCGGATCGAAGGATGGAGTACTGCGAGTGATTTAAAGGCATGCTTCGCGAGGATGAACGGTTTGCAGAGACGGTTATCTGGTCTGACAAGGCGCAATTCGGTTATTTCCAAAACGCTTGCAAGCGATATATACATCGCACGCGCTACAGTCGCGGAGCAAGATATCGACTTTTTTTTACAGCGGTCAAAACTCCTACGACAAAAGGCGAACGATTTGGACTTAGGTTAGAGAGTTGGCAACGGCTAAAACAATACATGAAAATCGTCCAATGACGACATTAAATGTAATTTCACTTCCCTGGCTCTTCATTGATATCTTTGTCCTGGTCAACACCGCAAGATGTGCTTCCGATAGTAGTTCTATTTTCCATAGCCGACTTACACTCTCGCGGTATCTCTTGAGAAAATTGGCAAAGTCTCACAGGGAAGATTTATACCCCGTAAGCGCAAACTGTGGAAGTAGATGTATTGAAAGATATACATTTTATCTCGATTTCCCAGTCGTCCTTCTTTTGATGGATTTCCATAATCGCTCGACGTTCTGTATGTGCACAAACGGATCATCAGAAGACACGAATTCGACTGAATGGTTTACAAACTCATGGTGAAATCCCTCTTCCTTCAAAGTATAATACGACTTCCATCCAGCTGTATTGATTTCTGTCCTGGGCAAGATGAAGTTCTTAATAAGAGCCGTTAAAGTTTGCTTAGTCCTGGAACACACTTTCACAATAAAACATTTTCTTGAGTCTATTTCTATGCCTCCGAATACCCAAATCTGTTCTTGTGAAGTCGTCCTTTCCTCTATTTTCGTGTTGTATTGTGCGACTTATCTATTTGCACACCATCTATTAGACCCCTGTCATTTGTCACAATTAATACGTAACACACTTCTCGACAAAAACCATAATAGTTACAAACAGTCCAGTTTCCGACGTTGAGTTTTCCAGTACACAATTTTTAGTTCAACAGGAAACCGAGATGATGCTCCGCTGTATTGTTACTTTACAATTATCAAACCATGTGTTTTTCCTTATACGTGTTGTTTTCCGTCATTTGCTACAATACAACTGTAATGGGAACTCACAATCGCTACTTTATGATCTAAATTTGACGCAATTCCCCCGATAACAATCCACGCAATTTCTAGTGTCGTTATTCAGCATGAGATAGTTCTCCCAACACAAATCTAAACAGCTTTCAACGGTGTTCAGTCTAGGACCCAAATCACGCCACGTGAGACTAACACTACTGGAAACTAGGTGCTTCGGTCATCTCTACGTGATTTACCACGTATCATGTGTCAATGCTGTCTTTCGAAGCGAAATTCTATGCCGCAGATTATGTGTCGTCGCTGTAAACAAAATCGATATCTTCCGCCGCGACAGTCGTATATATATCGTTTGCAAGCGTTCTTGGAAATTAGCTGCAGTGCAAATTGAACGGTACTGTAAATCTCCACAACTGCTTGTTCTGGGCTCCTGAAGATCCTCACGTTCACGTTTCATCAAAATATTGGGGGATTGAAGAATAAAATTGACGAGCTTCTGCTTTGTTTAGAAGATATAGGAACTGAGAATGTAATAGATGTACTATGCCTGTCTGAGCATCACATTGTCACTGATATGCAAAAAGTTAGCATCAATGGGTACAAATTAGCTGCACATGTAAGTAGAGATAATATGATGAGAGGAGGAGTTGCCATATATGTCAAAAGCTTCCACAGTGTAAAAAATTTAGAAACTAAAAAATTTTGTGTAGAGCAACATATGGAAGCATGTGCCACTGAACCTAAAATAAATGATGGCACTTTCATAATTGTAACAGTGTATAGGTCCCCCTCAGGGAATTTCCAGCTGTTTCTAGAAAACTTGGATGCTTTGTTGTGCTATCTGTCAGACAGGGGGAGGCAAATTATCATTTGTGGGGATGTCAATGTTGATTCCCTGAAAGAGTGTAATAGGAAGAATGATCTTGTAGTATTACTCAGTTCTTTCAATTTGACCTCCGTCATTGATTTTCCTACTCGGATAACAAAGAACAGCAGTACATTGATAGATAACTTTTTTATAGACCAAGATAAGTTAAGGACATAAATGCTTATCCTGTTGAGAATGCTCTTTCAGATCATGGTGCACAGCTAGTTACAGTACATGACATAGCTCCATGCAGTATATCAAATCAGACTTTCAAAGCAGTGCATTCAATTAACAATATAAATATTGCCAACTTTAGGGAAAGCCTACAGCAGCTAGACTGGGATGAAGTGTATAAGGAACCCAATGCAAACTTGAAATATAACTTATTTCATGATCCATTTTTAAGGGTATTTGAAAATTGTTTTCCCAAGAAAATAGTTAAACATAATTCCAAGAAAACATATAAAAAACCTTGGCTAACTAAAGGAATAAGAATATCTTACAACCGTAAAAGAGAACTGTATCTAACAGCAAGAGGGAGTACTGACCCCGAAATTGTTCAATATTATAAAAACTATTGTGCAGTACTAAGAAAAGTTACTAAAAAGTCCAGAAGCATGTGTATCATGTCTGAAATCAGTAACTCTGATAATAAAATTAAAGCAATTTGGAATATTATTGAAAGTGAAACAGGGCAACCAAGATCACAGGAAGACTTTAGTGCCATAAAACTGAATGACAAGTGTACTAACAAACAATCAGAAATTGAAAATATTTTCAATAATCATTTTTTAAATGTTGTGGAGAAAATAGGATCTAGATCTTCACTAGAAGAGGCAAGGCTACTAATAGAAGAGGCCATACCTGTGCAGTTTGAAACAACTGTAATTCCACCAACCTCTATGCCTACTTTCATTCACTGCTTTCGTATGGCATCATATTCTGGGGTAATTCATCGTTGAGTAGAAAAGTATAATTGCTGGAGCCCACCCACAGTCATCCTGCAGACATCTATTTAAGGATCTAGGGATCCTCACAGTAACCTCACAGTATGTATATTCACTTATGAAATTTGTTATTAATAATGCAACCCAGTTCAAAAGTAATATCAGGGTGCATAGCTATAACACAAGGAGAAAGGATGACCTTCACTATGCAGAGTTGAATCTTACTTTGGCACAGAAAGGGGTAAATTATGCTGCCACAAAAGTCTTTGGTCACCTACCAAACAGCATCAAAAGCCTGACAGATAGCCAACTAACATTTAAAAATAAATTAAAATAATTTCTAGATGACAACTCCTTCTACTCATTGACTGAATTTTTAGATATAAATTAGGGGAAAAAACAAAAAACAAAAAAACTTAAACATTAGTGTCATGCAATATTTTGTGTAGTGTAATATCTTGTACAGACATCTTTTATTAACCTGACACGTTCCACATCATTACGAAGTGTCGTATTCATGATCTATGGAACAAGTATTAATCTAATCGACGAACATGTTAATCTACTGGGTGGTAATGTGTGCTGTGATCTGTCATCGCGCGATTTGATTGGCCCATTCTTCTTTGCCATTCTTCTTTGCAAGTACCATAACTGGTGAGATGTATCTTCATATGGTGCAAACATCGATTTTACCTGCTATTAGAGAGGTGTTTGGAAATGAAAGATTTTGCCTGCAACAAGATGGCGCTCCGTCTCACTACCCCATAGATATCAGAGCCTACTTGGATGAAAATCTACCTGGACGATAGGTAGGTCGAAGAGGTGCTGTTGAGTACCCAGCACGGTCTGCAGACCTTACACCTCTTGACTTCTGTCTATGAGGACCTGGAAAAATTAAGTTTATCAACAGAATACAGCTACACTGAACAAGCCAAGAGAAACCGTTGAGGCGTCCTGTGCGGCTATCACACCGGCTACATGGACAGCCTCAGTTCGGTCAACACTTCAGCGGCCCCGCATCCAAAAATTGTAACGGTGTGTCATTTGGTTCCATTAAATCTACTATCAAAGAGTATCTACATTTTTCTGCACCCCTCTGTATTCTGAGGAAGATTGTTCCAAAGCCAGGTTCTTGATATGGGAAATGATTTAGAGAACGTGGCACTGTTGTGTAGTGGAATATAAAGGATTTTGCTTTGTTGAGAACGAGTATATCTGCAAGTAGTTCAGATATTAGTGTAAGGGTTGAATATAGATACAAGAATGATTGAGAAGACATACAGCAAACACAAGGTATGATAATCTCTACGCTTATGGGCACATAACCACGATAACTGTTCATAGGCAGTAGCGATATGGTCGAAATATCGTACATCACGAAAGTATCAGACACAAGCATTCATTGGATATAAACGTAGAGAATAGTATCAGCATAATCAACGATTGGGAGTGTTAACGACTCCGCGAATTTCTTTTTATATTTCTGTGGTGACTGAACTGATACTGACACCTTACAGAATGCATTTGTGTGTTCAATCCAGTCTAAGTCATCGTTCAGAACTATCCCCAAGTTCTTTGTATAAGAAAAACGGGATTTTTCGGTGCTGATTAGGATTAAGGATGGAAGATGTTCTCTGAACTGAAGAGTAGTAAGTCCTTTGTGAGCCACTCAGATTGCTTGCATTTCAGATGGGTTAATTTTCAACCCTATGTTCTGTGTCCATTCTGCTAACGCAAGTTAGTGAGCATTTGCGTTCTGGATGGTTGTGTGAAGATTTGTTGGACTTGCACTTAGGTATAACTGAAGGCTGTTAGCGTATAAATGATATTGACAGAGGGAGATAATGGTCGACACATCATTGACATATAATAAGGAAAGTGGTGGCCCCAACACTGATCCTTGTGGGACCCCTGATTCTACATTGTCCTATTGTGACCCCTTTGTTCCGATCATTACACACTGTTGGCGGTATGTAAGGGATGAGTGGAAACAATGTACAGCACTTGAAGAAAAGGTTTGACTTTTGAGTTTACCAAGCAGAATATAAAAATCGGCAGTGTCGAAAGCTGTGCTGAAAGCAGATAATAATAGCCTCTTGTTTCTCCATAGCTTGTTTCAATTTGTCAGTACTTCTATAAGAGCAATCATCATCCTACGATTTTCCTGGAAACCAGATTGGTATTCATCCAAAAGGTTATTGGTAAGCTGATTGTGTACGATGCGTTATAAAACCTTAGATAATGCTCATAAATGCAAATGGTCCTGAAGTAAGAAACTTCTCTGCAGGAATTTTTTTTGATTAGAGGTTTTATGGGTTTTCCAAGATACTAGGAAGACGCTGGAGGTCAGGCAATGGTTAAAAATATCCAGTATGGTAGGTAGTAATGAATCGACGAGGAAACGTCATTGTTATAATATTGTCGCGTCCTGCAGCTACCTAACGAATTCGCGCAATTGACTTTCCAACTGTGTTAAGGTTTACTGGCTGCCCATAGAATTTCTAGTCTGCATTTTTGCCTATAAAATTACACGTCGGTATAATTTTCAGTTTCTGTACTTGCTCTTAGTCTGTAAGTACGTCCTTCAGTAAAATTTGGATCTAAAATTTTCCTGCTGACTTCTCTCTTCCTGTTTAAAATGAATACCTCAGACCCATAAAGACAATTATGTATTTTATTAACTTCTCATGGTTGGGATTCACAGTCATATAATATTTCTTAAAAGACATCATAGTCGCCGTTGACTGTATAAAACATTTATTGTACTATTGCAATTTCGGCCTTATGGCCATTTTCAAGTAACACTGCAAAGTCACATTCTGTCAGAATATAAAACTATCTGACATGAGTACATGTCGTCGTCAAAATGTTGCCTTTTGTCTCTCACAGTCAAAAGGCTGATTTTTACGACGTGTACGCATGTCAGACAGTTTTATATTCTGACAGAATGTGACTTTGCAGTGTTACTTGAAAATGGCCATAAGGCCGAAATTGCAATAGTACAATAAATATTTTATACGGTCAACGGCGACTATGATGTCTTTTAAGAAAAATTATGTTTTTCTTTGGTATAACATACATGAAACATGCTTCTGTGGTCTTCAGTCCAAAGACTAGTTTGATGCACCTCTCCATGCTAGTCTCTCTGCACAAGTCCCTTTACCTCTGCAATATTACCACAACCCACATCCATCGAGCCTTCTTAATGTATTCAGTCCGTGGTATCCACCTATAATTTTTACCCCCTCATTGCCTTCCATTTCCTAATATCTCCCATGTCTCAGTATGTGTCCTATCAACCGATCTCTTCTATTAATCAAGTTGTGTCGTAAATTTCTTTTCTCTCCGATTTGATTCAGTACCTCCTCATTTGTCATTAAATCTACCCATCTAATCATCAGCATTCTTCTATTGCAACATATTTCAAAAGATATTCTACTCTTTTCTGCACTGTTTATCGCCCACATTTCCTAATGAAATGGCACAATTTCAGAGAATTTCCTGGTCTCATACAGATATAACTTTATGTATATAGACTGCTAAGGTCATAAGTCCCTAAGCTTACACACTACTTCAGCTATATTATCCTAAGGACAAACACACACACCCATGCCCGAGGGAGGAATCGAACCTCCGCCGGGACCAGCCGCACAGTCCATGACTGCAGCGCCTTAGACCGTCCACTTATGTCTTTCAGTTCTCTGTCAAATTCTTCTCGCTATATATCTCCCATTTCATCTTGACCTACTTCATTTTCTTTTACTATTATGCTGTCCTCTAGTTTGTTTTTTCCACCTTTCAGCTTTCCTCTCTTTCCCTAGTACTGGCTTGCCATCTCGGTTCTTGATATTCATACAACTCTTTCTTTTTCCTCCAAAGGTCCTTTTAATTTTCTTATAGGCGGGATATACGTTTATAAAAACGTCTTCTTCAGAAGGAAAATATGGAAAGAGGTACGTTAAAATGTATCCGAAAGGCGTCATCAAATATAACATTTCATCTCCATATTAAACTAAAACATGCACAGCATGATTGTCATCATATGATACTTCCTCACCAATGTGCAACTTATGGACTGGCTAATCATTATTATTATTATTGACAATGCTGCAGAAATTAAGGAAACAATTATAGGCCTAACCTCGAAACTTGCCGTTTTGGAAAATACTTTTGGCGAAGACCCTGAAATATTTCGCGAGCCCCCTGGGGTTTGCAAACCACAGGTTTGGAAACTATGTCATAAACTATATGCTGTGCAATGATATAATTTTGCAAGTACATCCAGTGGTATATGTGGCTACTGTCTGCGAAATGTATTGTGAACAGAGCTAGTAGTAAAGAAGTAATAAATGAAACCGATACGATAAGGCAGACTTTCACGCGTCTCGGTATATGAAGCCATATCTCCTAAACTTCACGTCGTACAGTGACAAATTTCCGTAGGTACAGTCAGCGACATTGGTGGATACTGTCTACGAAAAGTGTTACGAACAGAGTTGGTAACAACGAAGTAATAAATTTAAACGCAATGGTTCACGCAGTATGCGTGAACAGCGAAAATACTTTTTTTTCTTTTATCATTTTGTGGGGGCTGTCAGCAAGAAAAAATTTCGTCCAGGTTTGAAATTATTTGTAAAGATTGTTGCAAGTCACCAAGTGTTGTCATTCTCAAATACTGGATGAGTAAAGTATGAGTGTTAGCTGGTCGCGGGCTGCACTTCATTTTCACCCCAACCCCTACTTGATAAGTAGGTGGTTCTTTGCCATCAAAGCGATTCTTTCCAGACCGTAAGTGACATGTGTATCTAGTATAGTTGAAATCGGTCAAGTGGAGAAAGAGATGTGGAACACACATACAGTTTTTATAATACAGAATGGTCCAGAAAAATGTAGATACTTTGATAGTCAATATTAATGAAGCTAAATCACATACCGTTAAAACTCCTGCCCGGGGGGAAGTTTATTTTATTTATTCAAAGCGACACCCGTTAGCAACCAAACAACGTCGATGCCGATGAGCTGTTGGTCGAATTACTGCTGTCAGTGCTGCCGGTATGATTGCCTCGATGGTTCCTCGTAGTTTGTTCACTGTAGCTGGCTTCTATTGATAAATTTCTTTTTCCAAGTTGCCCCATAGGTAGAAGTCAAGAGGTAGGGTCTGGAGACCGTAGTGGGTACTCAGCAGCTCTTCATCGACCTTTCCATTGTCCAAGTAGATTTTCATCCAAGCTGGCTGTGACATCTCTTTGGTAGTCAGGCGGCACGCCGTCTTGTTGTAGGCAAAAATTTCTAAATGTCTCTCGGATGACACGTAAAATCCATGTTAGCAGAAATAAATAGACACCTCACCAGTTACGGTACGTTCAAAGAAGAATGGGCCAATCAAACTGCGCGATGACAAACCACACCACACATTAACACCCTTAGAGTAACGTGTTTGTCCACGAGTACGTGAGGATTTGCCTGAGCCCAGCACACACAGCTGTGGCGGTTTACAGTACCGTTCAGTTAGAATTGCGCCTCGTCAGACGAGATAAGCATCCCTGCAAACCGTTCATCCTCGCGAATCATGCTTTCAAACCACTCACAGTACCCCGTCCTTCGATCCGGGTCGTCCTAGTTCACAGCCTGCTGCAGTCTTGTAATGTACACTTTCCACTTTGCAGCCTTTAGAATTCGTTGTACGCTTGTTCTCCACTCCATTTTCTTGTGCACCCTGCTTCACAGATTTTTAAGCTGACCAAATAAAATGTTGCAAGACATCAACGCTGGAAACTGGACTTGCTGATATTTTCGGTCGGCCAGATCGTTCCTTATGCACATCCTGAACAGTACCGTCCGCTTAAAATTTATTCCGAATACGATAAACTATTGTATGAGTTGACGGCTGAGTTCCGTTCACATTACGCCATTGCAGTTGTGCCTCCATTATGTTTTCGTACTTCCAGTACCACTTAAATAGGCCTTGCGTTGCTCAAACTACAATCATACTTCATCCAGTGCTACGCTGTCAAAAAAAATGGTTCAAATGGCTCTGAGCACTTAACATCTGAGGTCATCAGTTCCCTAGACTTAGAACTACTTAAACCTAACTAACCTAAGGACATGACACATCCATGCCCGAGGCAGGATTCGAATCTGCGACCGTAGCGTTCGCGCGGTTCCAGACTGTAGCGCCTAGAACCGCTCGGCCACTTCGGTCTGCTATTAGATTAGGAAATGAGATACTTAAAAGTAGTAAAGGAATTTTGCTATTTGGGGACGAAAAATATACCTGTTCAGAAAAGCCCGTAGAAATTCACTTGACGCCTTCCTGAGAGACAATCTTCACTCCTTCCAAACTAACAATGTAAGTTCAGACCAGATGTGGTCTGAGTTCAAAGGAATAGTAACGGCAGCAATTGAGATATTTATACCAAATAAATTAACTAACGACGGAACTGATTCTTCTTGGTAAGCAAAATGGGTCAGAACACTGTTGCAGAAACAACGAAAAAAAAAAAAACATGCCAAATTTAAACAGACGCAAAAGCTCCAAGATTGGCAATCTTTTACAGGAGTTCGAAATTTAGCGCGGGCTTCAATGCGAGATGCGTATAATAATTTCGACAACGAAACTTTGTCTCGAAACCTGGCAGAAAATCTAAAGAGATTCTGGCCATATATGAGGTATACTACCGGCAAGACACAATCAGTGCTTTTTCTGCGCGATAGCAATGGAGATACTATCGAAGAAAGTGCTGCCAAAGCAGAGTTACTAAACACAGCCTTCCGAAATGCCTTCACAAAAGCAGACGAAGTAAATGTTCCAGAATTCGAATCCAGAACAGCTGCCGACATGAGTAATGTAGAAGTAGATATCCTGGAAGTAGTGAAGCAGCTTAAATGACTTAATAAAAGCAAGTCTTCTGGTACAGGCAGTATACCAGCTAGGTTCCTTTCACAGTATGCTGATGCAATAGGTCCATACTTACCAATCATATACAACGGTTCGCTCGACAAAAGGTCCGTACCCAGCGACTGGAAAGTTGCACAGGTCACACCAATATTCAAGAAAGGTAGTAGGAGTATACACTAAATTACAGCCTCATATCATTAACGTCGATATGCAGCAGGATTTTGGAACATATATTGTGTTCGAAAATTATGCATTGTCTTGAAGAAGCAGCGCGGAGTGGCCGCGTGGTTTGAGGCGCCATGTCACGGATTGCGTGGCCCTCTCCCACCGGAGATTCGAGTCCTCCCTCGGGCATGGGTGGGTGAGTTGTTCTTAGCGACAGTTAGTCTAAGTAGTGTGTAAGTCTAGGGACGGAAGACCCCAGCAGGTTGGTCCCTTAGGAATTCACGCACACATTTGAACCTCGAAGAAAACGTTCTATTGACACAAGGTCAACACGGATTGAGAAAACGTCGTTCTTCTGAAACACAACTAGCTCTTTACTCGCACGACGTGTTGAGTGCTATGAACAAGGGATTTCAAATTGATTCCGTATTTCTGGATTTCCGGAAGGCTTTTGACACTGTACCACACAAGCGGCTTGTAGTGAAATTGCGTGCCTATGGAATAGCTGACAGGTTTCAGATAGATTATATAATGGTAAAACAGAGATTCAGGAACCAGGTCTTAAATTGTAAGACATTTCCAGGGGCAGATGTGGACTCTGACCACAATCTATTGGTTATGAACTGTAGATTAAAATTAAAGAAACTGCTAAAAGGCGGCAATTTAAGGAGATGGGACCTGGATAAACTGATTAAACCAGAGGTTGTGCAGATTTTCAGGGAGAGCATAAGGGAACAATTGTCACAAATGGGGGAAAGAACTACAGTAGAAGAAGAACGGGTAGCTCTGAGGGATGAAGTAGTGAAGGCAGCAGAGGATCACGTAGGTAAAAAGACGAGGACTAGTGGAAATCCTTGGGTAAGAGAAGAAATATTGCATTTAATTTATGAAAGGAGAAAATATAAAAATGCAGTAAATGAAGCAGGCAAAAAGGAATACAAACGGCTCAAAAATGAGATCGACAGGACGTGCAAAATGGCTAAGAAGGGATGGCTAGAGGACAAATGTAAGGATGTAGAGGCTTATCTGACTAGGTTGGTTCAAATGGCTCTGAGCACTATGCGACTTAACTTCTGAGGTCATCAGTCGCCTAGAACTTAGAACTAATTAAACCTAACTAACCTGAGGACATCACACACATCCATGCCCGAGGCAGGATTGGAACCTGCGACCGTAGCGGTCGGTCGGTTCCAGACTGTAGCGCCCAGAACCGCACGGCCACTCCGGCCGGCTTATCTGACTAGGGGTAAGATAGATACTGTCTACAGAAAAATTAGAGAGACCGTTGGAGAAAAGAGAACCACTTGTATGAATATCAAGAGCTCAGATGGAAACCCAGTTCTAAGCAAAGAAGGGAAAGCAGAAAGGTGGAAGGAGCATATAGAGGGTCTATACAAGGGTGACGTACTTGTGGACCATATTCTGGAAATGGAAGAGAATGTAGATGAAGGCGAAATGGGAGATAAAATACTGCATGAAGAGTTTGACAGAGCACTGAAAGACCTGAGTCGAAATAAGGCCCCGGGAGTAGACAACATTCCATGAGAACTACTGACAGCCTTGGGAGAGCCAGTCCTGACAAAACTCTACCATCTGGTGAGAAAAATGTATGAGACAGGCGAAATACCCTCAGACTTCAAGAAGAATATAATAATTCCTATTCCAAAGAAAGCAGGTGTTGACAGATGTGAAAATTACCGAACTATCAGTTTAACAAGTCACGGCTGCAAAATACTACCGCGAATTCTTTACAGACGAATGGAAAAACTGGTAGCTGCCGACCTCGGGGAAGATCAGTTTGGATTCCGTAGAAATGTTGGAACACGTGAGGCAATACTGACCTTACGACTTATCTTAGAAGAAAGATTAAGGAAAGGCAAACGTACGTTTCTAGCATTTGTAGACTTAGAGAAAGCTTTTGACAATGTTGACTGGAATACTCTCTTTCAAATTCTGAAGGTGGCAGGGGTAAAATACAGGGAGCGAAAGGCTATTTACAATCTGTACAGAAACCAGATGGCAGTTATAAGAGTTGAGGGGCATGAAAGGGAAGCAGTGGTTGCGGAGGGAGTGAGACAGAGTTGTAGCCTCTCCCAAATGTTATTCAATCTGTATATTGAGCAAGCAGTAAAGGAAACAAAAGAAACATTTGGAGTAGGTATTAAAATCCATGGAGAAGAAATAAAAACTTTGAGGTTCGCCGATGACATTGTAATTCTCTCAGAGACAGCAAAGTACTTGGAAGAGCAGTTAAACGGAATGGACAGTGTCTTGAAAGGAGGATATAAGATGAACATCAACAAAAGCAAAACGAGGATAATGGAATGTAGTCGAATAAAGTCGGGTGATGCTGAGGGAATTAGATTAGGAAATAAGACGCTTAAAGTATTAAAGGAGTTTTGCTATTTGGGGAGCAAAATAACTGATGATGGTCGAAGTAGAGAGGATATAAAATGTAGACTGGCAATGGCAAGGGAAGCGTTTCTGAAGAAGAGAAATTTGTTAACGTCGAGTATTGATTTAAGTGTAAGGAAGACGTTTCTGAAAGTATTTGTATGGAGTGTAGCCATGCATGGAAGTGAAACGGGGACGATAAATAGTTTAGACAAGAAGAGGATAGAAGCTTTTGAAATGTCGTGCTACAGAAGAACGCTGAAGATTAGATGGGTAGATCACATAACTAATGAGGAGGTATTGAATAGAATTGCAGAGAAGAGGAGTTTGTGGCATAACTTGACTAGAAGAAGTGATCGGTTGGTAGGACATGTTCTGAGGCATCAAGGGATCACCAATTTAGTACTGGAGGGCAGCGTGGAGGTTAAAAATCATAGAGGGAGACCAAGAGATGAATACACTAAGCAAATTCAGAAGGATGTAGGCTGCAGCACGTACTGGGATATGAAGCAGCTTGCACAGGATAGGGTAGCATGGAGAGCTGCATCAAACCAGTCTCAGTACTGTATACTGAAGACCACAACAACATGTGGCTGTATTCGTGATTTCCTGTCAGAGAGGTCATAGTTCGCAGTAACTGACGGAAAGTCATTGAGTAAAACACAAGTGATTTCTGGCGTTCCCCAAGGCGGTGTTATAGGCCCTTTGATGCCCTATCTATATAAACGATGTGGGAGACAATCTGAGCAGCCGCCTTAGGTTGTTTGCAGATGACGCTGTCGTTCATATACGGGTAAAGTTACCAGAAGATTAAAACGAATTGCAAAAAGATTTAGAAAAGATGTGTGTAGTGTGCGAAAATTGGCAGTTGACCCTAAATAACGAAAAGTGTGAGGTCATCCTCATGAGTGCTAAAAGAGATCTGTTAAACTTCGGTTACACGATAAATCATACAAATCTAAAGACCGTAAATTCAACTAAATACCTATGAATTACAATTATGAACAACTTAAATTGTAAGGAACGCATTGGAAATGTTGTGGGGAAGATTAACCAAAGACTGGGTTTTATTGTCAGGACACTTAGGAAATTTAACAGATCAACTAAAGAGACTTCCTACTCTACGCTTGTCCGTCCTCTTCTAGAAAACAGCTGTCCCGGTTGGGATCCTTACCAGATAGGATTGACGGAGTCCATCGAAAAAGTTCAAAGAAGGGCAGCATGTTTTGTATTATCGCGAAATAGGGGAGAGAGTGTCACTGAAATGATGCAGGATTTGGGATGAACATCATTAAAACAAAGGCGTTTTTCGTTGCGGAGGAATCTTCTCACAAAATTCCAATCACCAACTTTCTTCTCCTAATGCGAAAATACTTTGTTGACGCCGACCTACATGGGGAGAAACGATCGCTATCCACTTTTGGCCAAGCTCTTCGCCTGTGCTAGTTTGTTTCTCATGTCCTTCTTGCTTTGCCCTCATGTATTATTTTGCTTCCAAGTTAGCAGAAGTTCTTCATTCCCCAGTTTTGATGGTAAGTTCATCACTAGTCTCGTTTCTGCTACTCCTCATTACTTTCTTCCTTGTTTGGTCTACCCTAAATCCATACTCCATGACTCAATAGAGTAGTTCATTCCATTCAATAGGTGCTGTAATTCTTCATATTCAATGAGGATGGTAATGTCATCAGCGAATCTTATCATTGATATCCTGTCACCCAGAATTTTAATCCTACTCCTGAACTCTTATTTCCTTCATTTCTTCTTTGATGTTTACACGGAACAGCAGGGGCAAAAGACTGCATCCCTGTCGTAAACCCTTTTTAATGCAGTGTTATTGTCCCTTCTTACTTCTTATACATAGTCTTTATTATCCGTCTTGTCGTAGTTTTTTCGAGAATTTTGAACATCTTGCACCTTTTTACATTGTCGAACTAGTTTTGTAGGTCGACAAATCCTGTGAGGGCGTCTTGATTTTCTTAAGTCCTGCTTCCACTATCTAGCGCAATATCAGAACTGTCTCTCTGGTGCCTTAATGTTTCCGAAAGCCAAACTGATTATCGTCTTACAGATACAGTATTTTCTTTTCCATTTTTCTGCATATTCTTCTTGTCAGCAAGTTACGATGCATAAGCAGTTAAGATGATTATGCGGTTGTTCTCGCCATTGTCTGCCCTTGCTCTCTGCGGCATTTCGTGGATCATTTTTTTCCAGAAGTATGATGGAATATCGCCAGTCTCATACATTCTGCACACCAACTTGAATAGGCGTTTGATTGCCGCTTCAAAATTCAAAAGGAATGTAATCTATCCCTTACACGTTATCTCTTTGAACGTCTTCAGAGGCTCTATTAAAATGTAGCTCTAATCTGAACTCGATATGTAATCCATATTGCCCGCATCTCGTGGTCGTGCGGTAGCGTTCTCGCTTCCCACGCCCGGGTTCCCAGGTTCGATTCCCGGCGGGGTCAGGGATTTTCCCTGCCACGTGATGGCTGGGTGTTGTGTGCTGTCCTTAGGTTAGTTAGGTTTAAGTAGTTCTAAGTTCTAGGGGACTGATGACCATAGCTGTTAAGTCCCATAGTGCTCAGAGCCATTAATCCATATTGACTCCAATTTTTTTCTGTCACGTCATGAGAGAAGACGCCCTCTTTGTAGAGGTGTACTCTTTCCACGTATCTGCTCCCTTCTTATGGGCTTAGCAAGTTAATTCCAATTGCACTCTTAATATTGACGCCTTTGCTTTTAATTTCCGCGATAGTTGTTTTGATTTTCTATATGCTGCATTCTGTATATTTTCTATTTCTTCACATTTTTCCCGCAGCCTTTTCGCCTTAGTTTTCCTTCATTTTCTGTTTATTTCATTCCATAGTAATTTATATTTCTGTACTCCTCTCTCTCCGTAAGTACACTCCTGGAAATTGAAATAAGAACACCGTGAATTCATTGTCCCAGGAAGGGGAAACTTTATTGACACATTCCTGGGGTCAGATACATCACATGATCACACTGACAGAACCACAGGCACATACACACAGGCAACAGAGCATGCAAAATGTCGGCACTAGTACAGTGTATATCCACCTTTCGCAGCAATGCAGGCTGCTATTCTCCCATGGAGACGATCGTAGAGATGCTGGATGTAGTCCTGTGGAACGGCTTGCCATGCCATTTCCACCTGGCGCCTCAGTTGGACCAGCGTTCGTGCTGGACGTGCAGACCGCGTGAGACGACGCTTCATCCAGTCCCAAACATGCTCAATGGGGGACAGATCCGGAGATCTTGCTGGCCAGGGTAGTTGACTTACACCTTCTAGAGCACGTTGGGTGGCACGGGATACATGCGGACGTGCATTGTCCTGTTGGAACAGCAAGTTCCCTTGCCGGTCTAGGAATGGTAGAACGATGGGTTCGATGACGGTTTGGATGTACCGTGCACTATTCAGTGTCCCCTCGACGATCACCAGTGGTGTACGGCCAGTGTAGGAGATCGCTCCCCTCACCATGATGCCGGGTGTTGGCCCTGTGTGCCTCGGTCGTATGCAGTCCTGATTGTGGCGCTCACCTGCACGGCGCCAAACACGCATACGACCATCATTGGCACCAAGGCAGAAGCGACTCTCATCGCTGAAGACGACACGTCTCCATTCGTCCCTCCATTCACGCCTGTCGCGACACCACTGGAGGCGGGCTGCACGATGTTGGGGCGTGAGCGGAAGACGGCCTAACGGTGTGCGGGACCGTAGCCCAGCTTCATGGAGACGGTTGCGAATGGTCCTCGCCGATACCCCAGGAGCAACAGTGTCCCTAATTTGCTGGGAAGTGGCGGTGCGGTCCCCTACGGCACTGCGTAGGATCCTACGGTCTTGGCGTGCATCCGTGCGTCGCTGCGGTCCGGTCCCAGGTCGACGGGCACGTGCACCTTCCGCCGACCACTGGCGACAACATCGATGTACTGTGGAGACCTCACGCCCCACGTGTTGAGCAATTCGGCGGTACGTCCACCCGGCCTCCCGCATGCCCACTATACGCCCTCGCTCAAAGTCCGCCAACTGCACATACGGTTCACGTCCACGCTGTCGCGGCATGCTACCAGTGTTAAAGACTGCGATGGAGCTCCGTATGCCACGGCAAACTGGCTGACACTGACGGCGGCGATGCACAAATGCTGCGCAGCTAGCGCCATTCGACGGCCAACACCGCGGTTCCTGGTGTGTCCGCTGTGCCGTGCGTGTGATCATTGCTTGTACAGCCCTCTCGCAGTGTCCGGAGCAAGTATGGTGGGTCTGACACACCGGTGTCAATGTGTTCTTTTTCCATTTCCAGGAGTGTATATTTGTACTTTCTTCTTTCGCCGATCAGTTGAAGTATTTCATCTGTTACTCATGGTTTCCTCGCAGCTATATTCGTTGTACCGAAGTTTGCCAGTCCAACTTCTGTGATTGCCCTTTTTAGAGAAGTCAGTTTCTCTTTAACTAAAATGTCTACTGTGATATTGATTATTGCAATATCTACAGATTTAATGAAGTTCAAAACGCATGTGATCATTCCTCAATACTTCAGTATCCCGCTCCTTTCCATACTGACTGTTCCGGACCATTCTCCTAAGATTCAGTCTATGTAAATTATGACGTTCCTAATATTTCATAGTCAGTTTGAGACAGTGAAACGAATTTTTCTGTAAACGACAATAAACAAACGGTGAATATTTTGCTACATAATGAAGCCTAGTTCGTGGAACTGTTTTATATCGCAGTATCGGCAAGAAGTGCGGTGTCAGCAAGTGGGTTCATGACCAAATCGCGAGTGTCTGACGCATGATTGCTTTATTTCTGAGCACGTACAATTACTGGCGTTTCCTCGAGCCGTCGTGTGAAGGGTGTACAGTGAGTAGTTCGTATCGGTGAAAACCGTCGCACCTATAGTCAATTGGGGTCAGTAACAAAGAGTATAGACGATGAGTCACAGCGCAACTAATCACCTGCCTATTCCCATTCTATGCAGAACAAGAAGAATTGAAAGCCAGCCCCTGTTTGTGGCGAGTACTGTAGACGACAGCGGGGCAGAGACATGGGCACCTCCAAACATTTTTCCAGGCGGGCTAAGATATTTAAACTGCCATTTATTTATGTATAAATGAGTTTTTAAGTTTCTAGATGTGTCATGTCACAAGAATTAAATCTTATAGGTGACACACATGTAATATATCCCAGGGGCCGACCGCTGTGGCCGAGTGGTTCTAGGCGCTTCAGTCCGGAACCACGCGGCTGCTACGGTCGCAGGTTCGAATCCTGCCTCAGGCATGGATGTGTGTGATGTCAGGCTAGTTAGGTTTAAGTAGAACTAAGTCTAGGGGACTGATGACCTCACATGTCAAGTCACATAGTGCTTAGAGCCATTTGAACCAGTTTAAACATCCCAGGGAATTAACGGTTATTCACTCAATATATAAATAAAAACTTCATATTCCGGATTCTAGGCAGGGAGGAAGGCGCGCGTACCTCCTCCTCTCTCCCCTCTCCCCCTCCCCCTTGCGGTCGCCAAAGAGTATAACCAAATATCAAGACAATTACACCTCGTTTCCTACTTTTAGTTTGCCGGTAGTAGTATATTACACGTGTATGACGTTGAATGTTTGTTATTTTTGTAATTGTAACGTTTGCATTGTGTACTTAAATGCTTTTTTTCTGTGTTTCATGTCGAGGGAGAGCACCAACGGACAGTTAGCTAACTGCTGTTGACCACCAAGCGAAGGCCGTCATGCAGAAGAAGTTGCTATCAAGTCTTCGAATGAAGCACTAGTGAAACGACTGAATTCACGACATCCAGGGATTTATGGCATTGTATGACATTATCATTTATTTGGAGGGATGCATATGGGGCCTGAAGACGGCAAAGTGGAATGCGAAACAGGTAACCTTCAAGATAAAATAAAATAACGTCTTAGCTACACGGCTGTCGGAGAATTTCATTGATACTGACAATTATCTAACCACCCGATGTCCCTATCCATGGTGGGTCAACAGAGAAAGAAGAAGATTCAGTCGACGTGTGTTATCGCCCTCTGGCTTGCATAAAAAGAAATGTAAGTAACTGTATTTAACAAACGTGGTACTGGACGATCAGTGCTGTTTTGGAAAGAGTCAAGATGATTAATTTAGTTCATGTCTTGACCTTACACGATTGACATTGATGTTATTGCATGACATACATCATAATAAATACTTCGGTGAATATGAAAATTTATTTACTTATCCTTCAAGAATTTTACAGCAACTGAATATTTTTAAAGTACTATCAATTCTAATCTGAATTCATCAAGAGAAGATTATCTGATTTTGAGGAGCAAGTCTTGTTGAGATTTTTTGGAACTTTCTGAAGTCTGAAGTCAGGGGCTGAAATCTTTAAAGTCAAAATCAGAGATAACAAAAGTTCGTTAACTTTTGGAATGCGCTGAAGTTTTGGAACTGTTGATGATTGAAATTTTATCTCTCTCTAGCTCTGAGCTTGCAGCAAATTAACCTGAATAGTTCACTGAAGTAATTCAAAGTCCTTGTGGCGCAACCATCTGTAAAGTTTGGAAGGTAGGAGACGAGATACTGGCAGAAGTAAAGCTGTGAAGACGGGGCGTGAGTCGTGCTTGGGTAGCTCAGTTGGTAGAGCACTTGCCCGCGAAAGGCAAAGGTCCCGAGTTCGAGTCTCTGTCCGACACACAGTTTTAATCTGCCAGGAAGTTTCATCTGGAAGGAAGTCTGATTACCAAACATAACTGCTTGAAAGCATTCATCAACTGAGTACAACTTACACTGATATTACATGCTTTAAAGAGAATGGTGTGGCGCCACAACAATGGGAGGGGAAGCAGTCCTTACTCTTCCTCCCTATCGCTCCGCACATACCCACAGTCTCTGTTGTTGGCGTCCGAAAAATATTTCCCCACTAGTAGACTTGATTTTCAGCCTTTCTGTGTTGTATTCCGATGTTCGCTATTTAAGATAGCTAAAGAAACTGGTGCACTTGCCTAATATAGCGTAGGGCCCCCGCGAGCACGCAGAAGTGCCGCAGCACGACATCGCATGGACTCGACTAATGTCTGAAGTAGCGCTGGAGGGAACTGATGCCATGAATCCTACCTCGGAGATGCTGTGTCCCATCGCTCGTGCACCGGCTAAAACACCTCGTTCAAACTTACTTAAATCTTGATAACCTGCCATTGAAGCAGCAGCAACCGATCTAACAACACCGCTAGACACTTGTCTTCTACAGGTGATGCCGACCGCAGCGCCATTTTCTGCCTGTTTGCATATCTCTGTATTTGAATACGCATGCCTGTACCAGTTTCTTTGGCGCTACAGTGTAGGAGGACGTTCTGAAAATTAATCCCTCCTCATTTTTTATGTACAAGCTCTTCAAGTTTTTTTAAATAAAATTGACTTCATTAACATTGTAAACCCTTATTCCTCATACCTGTATATTTGCAACTCTCTGCCGCTAGAGGGCTCTGAAGCATAGCGTGTAAGATGGCGGTGCGTCAGAAACAACGTGCTGTGATCGAGTGTCTAATTCGACGAGTTGGCCCACACGTGGACCACCCTCTACTTCAACATGATAATCCCAGACCGCATACGAGCGCTGAGACATCTGAAACAATCCCGACTTGGGCACATTCGATTTTCTGCCGCTTCCAATACTTAAATCCACCTTCACGGGCTTGTCTTTGATAATGATGAAACGGTGCAAGCAGAGATGACGTGGCCCCATTAACGAAATCAAACGTTCTCCAGTGACATTATTAACAACTTAGTCTCTGCTGGGAGAAATGTATCCATCGCCAGAATGGCTATGCTGAGAAATAAATACGTAGGCATGAAGAATAATGATATGTTAATAAAAATTCTGAGGTATTATTTTGTATCACGCCCTCGTATGTAGCAGGAATTTAGTTGCTGTTATGGGGCAGCTTGCTTGTACCCAGCAACTATACGGGTACAACCTCGTCATATGATCGAATAGGGCTAGCAAACACTGTGGAAAAAATACATGGCAACACAGATTATCAAACATTAGTTGCCGTTCTTGTTATAGTCTACAGCCCGAAGATTGGTTTGATGCAGCTCTCCATGCTACATGATGCATCATCTCCGGATAACGACTGTAGCCTACATCCTTCTGAATCTACTTCCTGAATGCATCTCGTGATCTTCCTCTAACATTTTTCCTCCCACACTTCCCGCCAATACTAAACTGATGATCCCTTGATGTCTCAGAACGTATTCTATCAACTGATCCCTTCTTTTATTCAAGTTGTGCCATAAATTTCTTGTCTCTCCAATTCCATTCAGTACCTCCTCACGACTTGCGCTCTGATCTCCAGCACTCTTCCGTAGCACCTATAAGCCAACTTAGCTACTCGTAATAATGGGGTTACTCATAGTTACTCATGATCTGCCACAGTTATAGTCCTGAATCCATTAACGGAGACTGTAAAATAACTACTGTAGAGTTAAATTAAATTAATCTTGTATAAAGTTTCATTATATATATTATACTTTCAAAACAAAATCAAAGCATCATTACAAAGGCAAACAATACTTACAATACAAAAGGAGCAGCTACATGGTCACTGCTCAAAAAACAAAACCAGACTGCTCTCCCCATGCCAATATGGCTACCCCTATAAATATATTCCAAACAATCCTCAGCATTGTATAGAATCATTTTTTGATTAACTAATAATTAAAATTAACTGAAAATACATATATAAATGCATGTTTACTCCAGAACAGCAAGTACAATTCTATGTTGGGTCGTATTTGTGATACTATTTGAGTATAATTTCTCGAATGCATAATTACAATAATGCATTTACATATCTTGTTAATTAATTGAGTCTTCCTTCATGGAAATTGTTCCCTTCATTTACAGAGCTTCTACACTTTGAGGTAAATGAAATCAAACTGTTATTTTTGCAGCTATAATTTTTTCTAGACAAGTTACATATTTTGTATGCGTGTGTAATTCCGAATTCATCTGGAGAATGTATGTTTTAAGTGAGTGTAAATGGGCTGTTACGTTTCACACCACATTTATAAACCCTCTATCTCTTCTTGTCTACACTGTTTATCGTCCATGTTTCACTTCCATAAACGGCTAAATTACAGATAATTACCATCAGAAAAGACTTCCTAATACTTAAATCTATATTCTATGTTGACAAATTTCTCTTCTTCAGAAACGATTTTCTTGCCATTGCCTGTCAACTTATTATTATGTCCTCTCTACTTCGGCTATCATCAGTTGTTTTGCTGCCTAAATAAAAAATGTAGCCGCTACTTTTAATGTCTCGTTTCCTAATCTAATTCCCCCAACATCGCCTGATGTAACTAAACTACATTCCATTACCTTTATTTTGCTTCTGTTGGTTTTCATTTTATATCCTCCTTTCAAAACGCTGCGCATTCCGTTTAACTTCTCTTTCAAGTCCTTTTCTGTCTCTGACAGAATTACAGTGTCATCGACAAACTTCAAAGTTTTTGTTTCTTCTAAACATTAATTCCTACCCCAAATTTATGTGTTGTTTCGTTTACTGCTAGCTCAATGTACAGATTGAAAAACATCTGGGATAGGCTATAACTCTTTGTCACTCCATTCTCAACCACTGCTTCCCTTTCAGGTCCTCGACTCTTTATAACTGCCGTCTAGTTTCTGTACAAGTTGTAAATAACCTTCTACTCCATGTATTTTACCCCCAGTACCTTCAGAATGTCAAAGAGAGCATTCATGTCAATAACATCTCTATGTCTACAAATATTATAAATTTAGTTTTACCTTTCCTTAATCTTTCTTCTAAGATAAGTCGTAAGATTAGTATTGCCTCGCGTTTTCCTATGTTTCTTTGGAATACAAACTGATCTTTCCTGAGATCGGTTTCTACCAGTTTTTCCATTCTTCGGTAAATAAGTGGTGCTGGTAATTTACACCTATGATTATTAGACTGATAATTCGGTAACATCCACACCTGTCAGCACCTGCTATCTTTGGAATTGGAATTATTACATTCGTCTTGAAGTCTGAGGGTATTTCGCCTGTCTCATTCTTCATGCACTCCAGATGGAATAGTTTTGTGATGGCTGGCTCTCCCAGGGCTATCAGTAGTTCTGACAGTATGTCGTCTACCTACGAGCCTTCTTTCGACTTATGTCAGCCAATGTTTTCTCGCAGTATCGTATCTCCCATCGCATTTTCATCTACTTACTCTTCAAGTTCATCTTCCTTGTACAGACCCATAGACCCTCTATATACTCCTTCCACCTTTCAGATTTCCATTCTTTGCCTAATACTGGTTTTCCATCTGAGCTCTTGGTTTTCATACAGCTGCTTCTCTTTTTTCCAAAGCACTTTTTAATTTTCCTGCAGATGCCTGTAAGTCCTTACATTTGTTCTTTAGGCATTCTTGATTCGCCATTTTGCACTTCCTATGAGTCTCACTTTTTAGATGTTTGTGTTCCCTTTTACCTGCTTCATTTGCTGCATTTTTATATTTTCCCCTTTCATCAATTACATTCATTATCTCTTGTGATATCCAAAGAGTTCTACTGGGCCTTGTTCTTTTATCTATTTAATCCTCTACTGTCTTCACTTTTATCTCTCACTGCTACTCAATCTTCTTCTACCGTATTCCTTTCCTCTGTTTCAGTCAATCGTTGCCTAATGCTCCCTTTCCCATGAGCACACTCTGTTGGAGACTAGGCTTAACTCAGCTGGCACCCGAATACTGGGCAACTCGACATTCTTCTACGCATAGCTGTATTTCGTACAAAGATGAAGCTCGGCATCGAACTCGGAAGCTTTGGACCCATAAGAAGTATATATGCATTTATACTACAACTACAGGGCTACATCCCGGTGATAAGGAGGTTCCAAAATACACTACTGGCCATTAAAATTGTAACACCAAGAAGAAATGCAGATGATAATTGGACAAATATATTACACTAGAACTGACATGTGATTACATTTTCACGCAGTTTGGTTGCATAGATCCTGAGCAATCTGTACCCAGAACAACCACCTCTGGCGGTAATAACGGCCTTGATACGCCTGGGCATTGAGTCAATCAGAGCTTGGATGGCATGTACAGGTACAGCTGCCCATGTAGCTTCAACACGATACCTCAGTTCATCAAGAGTAGTGACTGGCGTATTGTAACGAACCAGTTGCTCGGCCACCATTGACCAGACATTTTCAATTGGTGAGAGGTCTGGAGAATGTGCTGGCCAGGGCAGCAGTCGAACATTTTCTGTATCCAGAAAGGCCCGTGCACGACCTGCAACATGCGGTCGTGCACTGTCCTGCTGAAATGCAGGGTTTCGCAGGGATCGAATGAAGGGCAGAGCCACGGGTCGTAACACATATGAAATGTAACGTCCACTGTTCAAAGTACCGTCAATGCGAACAAGAAGTGACCGAGACGTGTAACCAATGGCACCCCATACCATCACGCCGGGTGATACGCCAGTATGGCCATGACGAATACACGCTTCCAATGTGCGTTCACCGCGATGTCGCCAAACACGGATGCGACCATCATGATGCTGTAAACAGAACCTGGATTCATCCGAAAAAAATGACGCTTTGCCATTCGTGCACCCAGGTTCGTCGTTGGTACACCATCGCAGGCGCTCCTGTCTGTGACGCAGCGTCAAGGGTAACCGCAGTTATGGTCTCCGAGCTGATAGTCCATGCTGCTGCAAACGTCGTCGAACTGTTCGTGCAGGTGGTTGTTGTCTTGCAAACGTCCCCATCTGTTGATTCAGGGATCGAGACGTGGCTGCACGATCCGTTACAGCCATGCGGATAAGATGCCTGTCATCTCGACTGCTAGTGATACGAGGCCGTTGAGATCCAGCACGGCGTTCCGTATTACCCTCCTGAACCAACTGATTCCATATTCTGCTAACAGTCATTGGATCTCGACCAACGCGAGCAGCAATGTCGCGATACGATAAACCGCAATCGCGACAGGCTTCAATCCGACCTTTATCAGAGTCGGAAACGTGATGGTACGCATTTCTCCTCCTTACACGGGGCATCACAACAACGTTTCACCAGGCAACTCCGGTCAACTGCTGTTCGTGTATGAGAAATCGGTTGGAAACTTTCCTCATGTCAGCACGTTGTAGGTGTCGCCACCGGCGCCAACCTTGTGTGAATGCTCTGAAAAGCTAATCAAAAAAATGGTTCAAATGGCTCTGAGCACTATGGGACTTAAGTTCTAAGGCCATCAGTCCCCTAGAACTTAGAACTAATTAAACCTAACTAACCTAAGGACATCACACACATCCATGCCCGAAGCAGGATTCGAACCTGCGACCGTAGTGGTCCCGCGGTTCCAGACTGTAGCGCCTAGAACCGCTCGGCCACCCCGGCCGGCGAAAAGCTAATCATTTGCATATCACAACAACTTCTTCCTGTCGGTTAAATTACGTGTCTGTAGCACGTTATCTTCGTGGTGTAGCAATTTTAATGGCCAGTAGTGTAGCAGTAAGAGCCGAGAGTATGTTTTTGAATGGATCTTGAATTACTGTTTTGAAATTTCAGTGTGTTAAAGTTTGTGTTTTAGAATTGAAGTTCGGTTAATGTCACTAACATCGCAGTCTGAAAATTTGCGATTTATTCCTTAAGGACTGGATGACCTAGGTATATGGCCACTGAGCACCGGACCGGTGTTTTGAGGTTACTCATTTCTAAATGTTTTTACAGGTGACGTCTTCCGTATGTGTCCGTAGCTCGTGGTCGTGCGGTAGCGTTCTCGCTTCCCACGCCCGGGTTCCCGCGTTCGATTCCCGACGGGGTCAGGGATTTTCTCTGCCTCGTGATGACTGGGTGTTGTGTGATGTCTTTAGGTTAGTTAGGTTTAAGTAGTTCTAAGTTCTAGGGGACTGATGACCATAGATGTTAAGTCCCATAGTGCTCAGAGCCATTTGAACCATTTGAATCTTCCGTATGTCAGCAGCTATATCAGGCAACGTCACTCGGAATCCTTACCGTTAGATTTCCACACAATCTGCATACAAGAAAGACACTTTGAGCTGGTTTGAGGAACGGAAAAAAACAGTGGATACTCTAGGATGATGCAGGAGCAATGCTGGTGACACGTAAAGAATTGGTTCATTGTCCCGAATTTAATACATTGCCTCACTTGTGCAGTTCACCATCAATACGGTGAACAACATCTATTAGTCGATGTGATTAAGGAAGCCACGCATTGTTTTCATCGAATATCTTCACATAATTATTTGCCACATAATTTTTTTTAAGGACCATTCCGTCGATAAGAGAATACGGGATTAGTAGTCTTTTGAACTCGCAAAAGCGTGACACTTCAATGTTCACGTCTCTGATTAGATTCGTTTGCCTCACCACTTCAGCACGGTTCATTCTCGACTTATAGTTTGCTGATCATTCTCCGCAAGTCACCGTTTACACCGGTTTACGAAAGTTCCTTGCGCGCGCTTTTGCTGGTTGCGTCACTTGTATAAAATCTCACATCGATTGTCAACAACGTTAACAAAGTTTTTCCCAAGACACTGTTTGACGCTCTGGAGAGACGACACGTCTGTCATTCATCTTAGACCACAACCTCCTCTCGAGACGTCCTCGCTTCTGTTCACAATGCAACAACGCCCTTACGGCTGTTGGCTGTTCGTTTAATCAGCCCTGGCCCGCTTTTCCACTTTTTCCTTTCAATATTTCTTGCTCTGTATTGCAGTAATCGTCTTTACACACATATCTTTTTCTTCCTGGTCGTCATCCCGTATCTTCACTGGATTGGCATGTTACTCTAAATTTGGCAGTGTCAGTGGTATTGAATGACCTGATGCTCCTCCTGTGGCCAACCTTCCGCTGCCCTCTCCCGTTCCCTCGAACCGTTCTACGAATCGTGTAAGTAAAGCGGACGTTGACAACTGTATCTACATCTGCATGACTACTCTGCAATTCACAGTTAAGTGCCTGGCAGAGGGTTCATCGAACCATTTTCAGTCTATTTCTACACCGTTCCACTCTCGAATATCATTCCGTGTGAACTCTGGTTTCTCACAATAATCATTTCTCCCCATATAGGGAGGTATCAACAATATTTTGTTATAAAGAGTAGAATGTTGTAGATTGAAATTTCGAAAAGTCGCGACGAAAAGCGCCTTTGTTTTAATGACTGACACCCCAACTGGTGTATTCGCGATACTCTCTCCCCTGTTTCGTGATGATACAAAACCGGCTTCCCTTCTTTGAACTTTTTCGATGTTTTTCCATCAGTAATATCCAGTGAGGAATCCATACTGCACAGCAGTACTCTAGCAGAGGACGGATTTAGTAGATACGTGTCATCTTGTAAGTGTACTGTCAATAAAACGTATCGTTTGGTTTGTCTTTCCCCACAACATTATCCATGTGATCGTTCCAGTTTAAGCTATTCGTAATTGTAATTCCTAAGTATTTAGTTGAGCTGGCATCCATTAAATTTGTATGCCTTACCGTGTAACCGAAACTTAGTGGATTCCATTTAGTACTCATATGGATGACTCACACTTTTCATTATTTATGGTCAATTACCAGTTTTTGCATGATACAGACATCTTGTCTAAATAATTTGCAGTTGGCTTTGATTTTATGATTACTTTAATAGACGGAAAATGACAGCGTCATCTGGAAAGGATCTAAAATGGCTGCTCAGATTATCTCCTAAATCATTTATATAGATGATAAACAGCAGAGGTTCTAAAACACTCCCTTGTGGAACACCAGATATTGCTTCTGTTTTACTCAATGACTCTCTGTCAGTTACTACGAACAGTGACCTTTCTCTTAGGAAATCACGAATCCAATCACACAACTGAGACGATACTCCATAGGCACGCACTTTGATTACGAGACCGTTATTTATATACTTGGATGTAAAAAACACCTAAAAACCTCGTTCAGGCTGGCCGGCACACCGGCCATCGTCGTTAATACGCGGGACAATTTCAATCTAGCGCTGGTACCCCTCCCCGAATCGCGAAAGTGGCGTGCTAACGCGCGCATCTATCTGTATGGGTCTGCCTTTAGATACATATAATTTGTATAATTTGAGAGGATCTTCTTAATTTCAGCTGCCGAAAATTCTTCCGTGTTGTATGGCTGTGGTCCATGGAACTCTTCTATCCCTGACGTTTCGTCCAAAGCAACGTTGGACATCTTCAGAAGTGCTCCTGGTTGTGGTGAGTCTTGCCGACTGACGAGTCGGACGTTGAAGAACGGCCTAAATACCGTGGTAAGTGGGCTTGGTCTGGATTTCACGTGATAGCAGAGATAAACCTTGTCAAGGATAAAATATAACCATCGATCATAGTACGTCAAAGATAAAAACTTCTCATCGACTCTGTAGCGCCACTGTCCATATACCGCTGAATTTCATAGCTTCTTCTTTTCTATTAAAATTATCCCCATGTTTATATATTTCGGTGGCTTCTCTATACAGCTGTGGATAATAGTTCGTCATAGTACATAAAACTTCAGTTTATGAAAATTTCACTACGTGATCACCCAACTGAAGAGCATGTTCTGTCACGGTTTACTTGTCTGTTTTCCCCAGCCGGCAAAGACTACGTTCCTTCAACCATGTATTCACACTTCTCTTTGTAGTTCCAATGTAGACCCTACCACATTTACAAGGATTCTTGTATACTCCACTTGCAGACAGAGGGGGACGTTTATCCTTAATGGAACGAAGTGCTTGGCCTATTTTCTTAGTTGGTCTGAAAATCGATTTGACTACAAAGAGAAGTCTGAATACACGGTTGAAGGAACATAAAAGTCTTTGCCGACTAGGGAAAACAGACAAGTCAGCCATGGCAGAACATGCTTGTCAGTCAGGTGATCACGTAGTGACATTTTCGGAAACTGAAGTTTTATGTACTAAGACGAACTATTATCCACGGCTATTTAGAGAAGCCATCGAAATATATAAACATGGGGATAATGTTAACAGAAAAGAAGAAGCTGTGAAACTCAGCGGTATATGGACAGTGGCGCTACAGAATCAATGAGAAGTTTTTATCTTCGACGTACTATGATCGATAGTTATATTTTATCCTTGACAAGATTTATCTCTGCTATCACGTGAAATCCAGACCACGCCCACTTTCCACGGTATTTAGGCCGTACTTCGAAGTCCATCTTGTCAGTCGGCAAGACTCAGCACAACCAGGAGCACCTCCGAACATGCCCAACGTTGCTTTGGACGAAACGTCAGGGATAGAAGAGTTCCATGGACCATGGCCATACAACCCGGAAGAAGTCTCGGCAGTTGAAACATCCGGTCGTGAAAGCCTTCATTGTATGATTAGACGACTGTATGGGGAGACTGTTTCAGAATCAGTCTTCTTAATTTGTTGTTTAATCCATTCTTCTAACCCCTTTTTATATTCTCTGTAAAGCATTACTTTCAAATTTCAAAATGTTCTTCCTCGCTGCCTCTACCAGCCAACAGACTTCTCGAAACATTGCCCCACTTGAGCAGTCCACTGTCGGCATAACAAAGCTTGGCCAATGCGCCACCAGCTTGCGCAATAATTGTCCATCAAAACAACATTCACAAATTTTCATCGCATCATAAATGAAGCATAAGCGTCAAAAGTGCTTCTGCTGGCAGCATCTAATACTAAGGTACAGAAGTGTTTTAGTAAAGAGGGTAGCGACAGCAGCCGTGGACAAGATGTGTTCCCTCGCTGACTTCTCTGTGCGAGTACGACGGGGAAAAAGTCGACTCCGCGATTTCCGAGTGGTTGTCACTTCTAGAACATAACAGCATACCGGCACAAATTGCTTATTGCGCGCCAAAAACACGGCCTCCTCTGTCGATACTGCTGCGTAACATTCGATGGCAGACGAAGCAGAGACAAGTGCGTAGTAGTATTTCGAGCGTTAAGGTGTGCGCGGTGCGGAAAGTAGGTACCGAGTGTTTTGTAAACAAAGGCAGCGCGTCCCAGCACGCGGGTAGAGCCGTCGGCTTGTTTTCGGGGCGCGCGTGATGTGATGTATCGAGGCGAGGCGGCGCGCAGTAGGTCGCTCTATTTATACCGGTCAGCTGGCAGCAGGAGAGCTCTTTCTGCGATGCGCCGAGCCAGCGGGTAACTAACCTGTCGCCGGAAGAGCCGCCAAGGTTGTGCACGCGCGCTGGCCCCCAACCGCAACCCGGAACGCCAGAAATCCGAAAGCGATCCGCAGTTTGTACCAGTTACGCTGGCACCGAGGCCCTTTTCACCCACTTTGTGACACGGTTGTCACTAAGACCGAATTTATTCTGCAGTTTGACAATGCGCAGTCTTCAGGTCGCGTGCGCTTTGTCCACTCTGGAAGGAAGGAACACAAATACAACCGAAGCTATACGAAGTGACGGAGGGGGGAATGTTCTTGCCTTTGACCCCTTCCCGTTGGATTTAAAAGCTGTACCATATGATGGCTCGATATCTTGTTATGTGACAATACAAATATCCCATGTTTTCTATTCTTGTAACTAAAGGTCTGGGTGGACTGGAATATTAGATCTACAACTTTGCTTCCGCCGTTTTGCAATTGACAGTAGTAGCGGCAAGTAGGGTTCGGGTGATTGGTCATAGGTGTAATACAATAAGCTGAAGCGTCTGTAAACATAATGCCATAAAAATATTAGTCGATTTGTGATTGCATCATAAGGTCATTCTCGATTAAGTACCTCAACTTACGTACCCGTTTCTCGCCATTTGCGGGAAGTTTTAATTTTCTGCTTTACCATGAAGAAATACGTGGCTGTGGCTCTTAAAATTCTGGGGAAGACCAATGTGAGGGAACTATTAGTGGAAGAACGTGCAGAGAATGTTTTCAACGCCTTAAGAACGATGATTTTGATGTCGAAGACCGGCATGGCGGTGGAAGACATAACGTTTTCGTAGCTACTGAAGGCGAAGACAGTCACAGGACATCATTATCGAAAGCAATTCATGCGTTCGAGCCCAGCACTGAAACACAAACGGCTACAATGCATGTAAAGGTAATTTTGCAGAAGGTCAGTGTTCGAACCCATGTCGCAAAACCTGTCAAAAAATACATGGATACGTTGAAAGGAGAAGTCCTATCCCTCCCGCCGTATTCCCTGTACGTTGCTCTCTCTGACTACCACCTTTTTCGATCAGTGGCATACAGTCTGCCTGACCAACACTTCCGATCATATGAGCAAGAGAAAAATTGAAATCGATTCATGGATCCCCACAAAAGACGCTCAGTTCTTCCTCCACGGGATTCGTATGCTATCCGAAAGATGGGAGAATGTAGTGGCCAGCGATGGACAATACTATGTATCATAATTTTTTTGTAAATTTTTCACAATAAAGCCCCGAACTTCGAGAAAAAACGGCGGAAGCAAAGTTGTAGACCTAGTACTATCCACATCCATATCGCATCCCAAGTTCATTGTCCGGATGCACAAGACTTTTATCCGCGCCCGTAGGTACTAAACATCGTAACCACTTCAACCCGTTCGGTACGCTCGAATTCTCACGGTAGGTTTGCTCCTGGCTGGAATGTAAGTCTGTTGAATTGGGACTTCGTAAACCACATTCCGTTTCCTAATAACGTAGAGACGAATCTTGACCACATTTTGGACTGATGACCTCAGATGTTAAGTCCCATAGTGCTCAGAGCCATTTGAACCATTTTTTGACCACATTTTAATATACTATAGACTGTCGTAGTCTTGACATGATCTTTAATTTCCAATTTCTGTCGAGCGAGGGGACTTCAGAAAATTAAATACGCATATTGTTCCACAATTTAAAAAAATGGTTCAAATGGCTCTGAACACTATGCGACTTAACTTCTGAGGTCATCAGTCGCCTAGAACTTAGAACTAATTAAACCTAACCTAACCTAAGGACAGCACACACATCCATGCCCGAGGCAGGATTCGAACCTGCGACCGTAGAGGTCGCTCGGCTCCAGACTAGCGCATAGAAACGCACGGCCACTCCGGCCGGCGATCCACAATTAAACCATTGTGCAGGAGTGGCGCATTGTCAGAAGAGAGTACATGTTGTGGGTCTCCTGCAAACTCAGTTCTGCTGTGGTACAAGTAACAGGTGCATCACTGTGTGTGGGTCGAGGTCCACGAGGAAGACAGACCACGTCGCGTACGTCACAGCACGTGACTCTGCAGGTCTGACGAGTGCCAGCAGCCGTCTCCGTCGGGGAGCGAGAAACTGTTTCAGACAAGTGAAATAAATTACCCTTCACTGTGAGTTTAAATGCATACAAGCTCTCGATAGAACACGACAAAATTAAGACGTTTAGTGGGAACCTTTTTATCTATGTGTTGATTTGCCCGTGGGCTCTGCACGAATCCGAGGGTTGCTGGGCCCCAGAGGTAGAGAAATGGCACGTCAACTGGAAGCGTACTTCAAAGTTGAAATACCCGATACCGTTATTGTGGTCGACACGTCTAAATTGCATACAGATTCACCTTGAAAGTCTTAGTGGCATATCGACCAAATGCAGTGTCACGTCCGTCCGTAGTGAAACGGTGCCAACAATTTGACCAAAGCCACACAGAAGTGGGTGAAGCTAATCGGGAAGCAAGGCCATCGATTCGCAGCAGTTACAGGTTTTCCGGCAATGACAACGTTTACACAGCGGTTCTCGAATGGCTCCGTGACCAAGTGGCGGAGTTCCATCGCCAAGAAATTAAACTATTGGAACAATGTTCAGGCGGTTGTTTACAAAGACTTAGAGGCATTTTTGAAAAATAGTGTCACTTTGAAGTGTAGTGCACATTCAGTGTAAGTTACTTGGGCTGCCATATTAATCTGTAACTTTCTTCTTGAAGTCCCCTCTTAGTTACTCAAAGAGACTTTGTGAAATTATCCGCTGAGTATTTGACCTAGCACTGGGAAGTGGAATGAACTCCTATTACAAGCTTTCACCACATCTTGCGTACTGTTAAATGTTGGCCATCAAATAATCGTTAGTTCACTTTAATTTTAAATTATGCTTGCGTGCTATACATCTCGATGTAGTAAGCTTTTCAACGTGAACTTTTAATTATTTCTAAGACAAAACTTGATAGCATTACTGATTTTATACCGAACGTTATTTAATGTAATACACAAGCCGGAGTCAGACCATGAATCTCATTCCACGTCATTTCGGTAAAAGAATCGCTCAAACTATCTATGGAACATGTAACTAACTAACTAACTAATTGTGTGGAAAGTGAGGATATGGCCATATCGCTGTCTCTAGCCCTTGCAGATGTCAACAACCTACCTGTCGTGTGGAGGGCACTGCACATTCAAGACAAATAGCAGTAGTCCATACCGGATTGCTAATAATAGTGACGTAAACAGTAATAATCATTATTATCGAACACTTACAGTACAAAACTAGGCAGAAATTGTAAAAGTGACACCGTCTTTTAAATTTTTACAGCAAAGTAATTATTATTGTGGATATAATCGGGATTACATTCACCTGTGCATATCTTTGCTTGTAACTATTTTTAATTTCAGGTGGAAGGTAATAATAATAATGGCGTGTGACGAGGGCCTCCCGTCGGGTAGACCGCTCGCCTGGTGCAAGTCTTTCGATTTGACGCCACTTCGGCGACTTGCGCGTCGATGGAGATGAAATGATGATGATGAGGACAACACAACGCCCAGTCCCTGAGCGGAGAAAATCTCCGACCCAGCCGGGAATCGAACCCGGGCCTTTAGGATTGACAGTCCGTCGCGCTGACCACGCAGCTACCGGGGCGGACAGGTGGAAGGTGAAGCATCAGAAACACAAACAAGAGTCGCGTCTTTGGAATTACGGATTGTCAAGAAGTTTTTCTTTACTCATGGGAGTCGGCAAATGGTATTCATTTTGAAATATCAAAAACACTAGAGGAGGATCCGTTTGTCCTACGGCACTGGATGTTTCAGGACTGGACATTTCACCGTTGAAGATGAACCCTGCAGTGAGCGGCCCACTAACAGCAAAATGCTCAGCAACAAATGACGCACTGTCCACCAGTTGATTCTTGAGAACCAGTAAATATCCGCCAGACCGATAGCCGAACGTGTTGGTTTTATTCTTAACAATATCCTACACAAGAGGAAGCTTTCAGCATTCTGGGCGCCGAAATGAAATTGAAACATCCAGAGACGTTTTAGTCCATGCTGATGCTATAAAGGACTTTTTTTGGTTAGTAAAAGACTGAGATGGTAATCTGTCTACACATGCATGGTCCTGAAACCAAGACGCAGTCAAAGCAATAACGTTGCAGTGGGTTCTCATGAATGAACAAGATTCGTCCTCAGAACTCGACCGAAAAGTCAAGGCTTCCGTTTTCAGGAGCAACATATTGTGTTCGAGGACGAAACGTCGTGGAAAGTTGACCAAATGGATCCTTTTGTTGGAGGACAGTGGACCTTTGTTCATGTCTCAAATTAAGGCTGCAAAAATTACGGCCTATCTATAAGAGTGTTGCAACGGCCTTGCCGCAGTGGAGACACCGGTTACCGTGAGATCACCGAAGTTAAGCGTTGTCGGGCGTGGCCGGCATTTGGACGGGTGACCATCCAGCCGCCATGCGCAGTTGCCATTTTTCGGGGTGCATTCAGCCTCGTAATGCCAATTGAGGCGCTACTCGACCGAATAGTAGCGGCTCCGGTCAAAGAAAACCATCATAACGACCGGGAAAGCGGTGTGCTGACCACACGCCCCTCCTATCCGCATCCTCAACTGAGGATGACACGGCGGTCGGATGGTCCCGATGGGCCACTTGTGGCCTGAAGACGGAGTGCTTTTTATAGAGTGTTGGTTTTCATGATACTAAAAATATCAAGAACGTTTAACGCCTCCTTCTCTCTTCTTATCACAGAAGACTCGCTGATACTTTCAAAGTATTAAGCTTTGGGAACGAGAGAAAGTGTATTTTAACGGGCAGTTAGTAACTGAATGAGATCTGATTTCGTTAGTGCACGAAATGGCGAATAAAGCCCAGTTAGATGTGGAATCGGATAAACCGTCCGAAATGATGTTAATTATGAATGCGTCAGTGCAACTGAATAAACTGTTATAGTGATGTAGAGCGGAGAATACGTTAGTTACAGAGGCGAGAAGCAATAAGAGACGCCAAGGTACTCAGTCTGTGGAAAAGTGATGTGGAGGCACGAAATGGGTAGTCATAGCCTGACGAGGCACCATTTACTGTATGAAACTTAACTTGTTGTACTGCCTAAGTTGCACGTACATAACGGGTCTCCGAATCTTCAGTGTAGGCCGTACTTCGTTCCAAAGACGGACAAACAAGCTATTGAGCTCATCAGTGTATAATAAAATGTTGCATTCATGATATGTTAACTACACGCCTATAAAAATAAAAGACTATCCTACAAAAATGCTGTGTTGGAAAGACAGACGTCTTCATTGCTTCGAATACTAGCAGTTATTCCACGACTGAGAATGCTATTTTCGAACGGAGACTGTCTGTCGATAAAGAGGCGGGTGTCAGGAAACCAGAAGCCCCGGAAATCCGCGCCCCAGCTCAGCTTATTTAGTGTTATCGACACGCCGTGCGCCAAGTTGCTATTGCAGAAGCAGAGTTGCGGCAGTTCTTAGAAATTCCGCGAAGCGAGCGGCCTTCTTCGAAGCACAACCTCCGACGTAGAAGTATTTCAGCAGAATCTTCTTCGTCTAAGCAATGCCGGAAGGTTGTGCTCGAAACGTCACAGAAATGACGTCTTTAGTAAGGTGTAAACCTTTTATATGGCTTCCTTCCGGCAAGACATACAACGACAGATTTTTTGCTACGCCCTCTCTCTCTCTCTCTTTCTCTCACTCACTCAGACACACGCACACACAGACACATACCCACACACACACACACACACACACACACCACACACACACACACACCGAGAGAGAGAGAGAGAGAGAAACATTATCTGATCTGGCTGTCAAACAAGAGCAATAAATAATTGTGGGCGTGTGACGTGTCACAATATTTTCTGAGGTCTCTTCTCGATATGGGAACAAAGATGGTCAATTTTTAAACTTTGTTTTAAAATGTTATTGCACAGCCGAAAATGAAGATTATTGCCCCAGTTCATATGTCGTACCACTGAAATACAGAAATCAGAATCAATAGGCTGAAAGTATTTGTATGGAGTGTAGCCATGTATGGAAGTGAAACATGGACGGTAAATAGTTTGGACAAGAAGAGAATAGAAGCTTTCGAAATGTGGTGCTACAGAAGAATGCTGAAGATTAGATGGGTAGATCACATAACTAATGAGGAAGTATTGAATAGGATTCGGGAGAAGAGAAGTTTGTGGCACAACTTGACCAGAAGAAGGGATCGGTTGGTAGGACATGTTCTGAGGCATCAAGGATCATCAATTTAGTATTGGAGGGCAGCGTGGAGGGTAAAAATCGTAGGGGGAGACCAAGAGATGAATACACTAAGCAGATTCAGAAGGATGTAGGTTGCAGTAGGTACTGGGAGATGAAGAGGCTTGCACAGGATAGAGTAGCATGGAGAGCTGCATCAAACCAGTCTCAGGACTGAAGACCACAACAACAGGCTGAAATTGCTTAAAGTTTACAGGTTTCCACAAGGATACAACATCGGATGGAATATCTGCTAGTTTCAGTACGGAATCTTAAGCTGAAGCTCTTTACAGATTTTATTATGTTTGAAAAATCATAATTTATCATGATACCTGCATGTCGCGTCTTTAATAAAACTACCAGTGTCAGTCACCCATCGGACCATCCTGAGGTATGTAGAACGACATTAATTAAATGATCACTACTGGTCGCATGAGTTGTAATTAATGTCGTTCTTCATCCTGAAGATAGTCTGTTGCTTCGCTGAAGCTATTAATTTTATTAAAGTGACATACAGCTATTGTACAAAATTACGATTTTTCAAAAAAAAGTTACAACATTTTATACTCTTTCTTATCAAAAGTATTCGGACATCCATATGTAGTGCAGAACTGATCACTGGATGTCACCAGAGCATAAAAGAAGGCGGGGAGTATTTTGTTGTCATCAGAGAACCAGTAACAACAGAATGGATCGGTCAGGATAACTCAATGACTTTGGACGTGGACAAGTCATTGGATGTCACCTGAGTAGCAAATCCATCAGGATCACTTCAGTTCTTCGAAATCTGCCCATGCTGACTGTTGGTGCAATGACTGTGAAGCCGACAGCTAAACCAAGACCACACAGTCCTCATGTGTTGACTGACAGGGGACGTCTACGATAGCAGAGGGTGGCTGTAAAACATCGCATGAAATCAGCATAAGGATGCACTCGTGAGTTTAAAAGAGCCATTAGCAACGCACGTAGCACGGTGACTGTGCTTAGCGAGTTAAAAGAATGGGGGCTATACCCTGTAGCAATCCGATGGAAAGGTTTGGGTTCTGCGAAAGCGTGAAGAATGTAACCTGCCATCGTGTGTAGTGCGAGCAGTGCAGAGCGGAGAAGGCGACAGTGTTACGTTACTGGGGTGTTTTTCATAGTTATGGTTTGGTTCCCTTATTGCGCTTAAGAAAACGCCAACCGTAGGAGTATAAGAACATCTTTTACAACGTTGTGTACTGCTTGCAATAGAGGTACAGTTCGGAGACAATGATAGATCGTATAAGCATGATCACTGAGCTAGTCAATCTACGAGGAATGCGAAGCTCAGGTATGCCCACTCTCTAGCTGAGGACGTTCACAAATCTGCCGTCCTGTCGGAAAATCTACGAGGTCTAGGAATAGGCAAACCGAAATCTGCAGCTGAACCTCTGGTCTCTATTGAGGATCTAAATGAGTATTTCGTCACGCCGATATCGTTACTCGAACAATACACAGTAGTTGGCACAGGCGATTTTTTTTTCTACAGCCAGTAAACCCTAACGCGGTCCAGAAGTCAACTGTACGAATACGTTCGGCAGCTGCAGGGCATCACAATATAACAATGCAGTTGATCAGTTTTCGCGTCGATCCTCTACTGCCCAAAATAATGGACATTTATAACCATTCTCCGACGTCCAATATCTTTACAACAGCCTGGAAGAAGCGATTCAAAAACCATTGCTCAAGAAGGAAATTGCCAAACAGTCCTTCGGCTATAGACCCATTTGCCTTGTACCATCATTATCCAAGGCTTTAGACTGCATTGTTCCCGAACAGCTTATTAATTATTTAACATCAAATAACCTTTTAGATGAATACCAATCCGGTGTCCATCAAAGTCACAGCACAACGACTGCTCCTATAAAAGTGACTGATGAACAGGAACAAGCTATGGACAGCTATGGACTGTTATGTGCTTTCTGGATCTCAGCAAAGCTTTCGACACTATCGACTTTGATATTCTGCTTGCTCAACTCACAAACCAAAATTTTTCTTCAAGTGCTCTACAGTGGTCCCACCCACCCCTTACATCTCGAGAACAGTGTGTAGTGACTGGAACAAAAAGGTCACAATGGAGGGATGTAGAATCAGGAGTCCCTCAAGGATCATTATTGCGCCTATTACTGTTCTCATTATACACTCCTGGAAATTGAAATAAGAACACCGTGAATTCATTGTCCCAGGAAGGGGAAACTTTATTGACACATTCCTGGGGTCAGATACATCACATGATCACACTGACAGAACCACAGGCACATACACACAGGCAACAGAGCATGCAAAATGTCGGCACTAGTACAGTGTATATCCACCTTTCGCAGCAATGCAGGCTGCTATTCTCCCATGGAGACGATCGTAGAGATGCTGGATGTAGTCCTGTGGAACGGCTTGCCATGCCATTTCCACCTGGCGCCTCAGTTGGACCAGCGTTCGTGCTGGACGTGCAGACCGCGTGAGACGACGCTTCATCCAGTCCCAAACATGCTCAATGGGGGACAGATCCGGAGATCTTGCTGGCCAGGGTAGTTGACTTACACCTTCTAGAGCACGTTGGGTGGCACGGGATACATGCGGACGTGCATTGTCCTGTTGGAACAGCCAAGTTCCCTTGCCGGTCTAGGAATGGTAGAACGATGGGTTCGATGACGGTTTGGATGTACCGTGCACTATTCAGTGTCCCCTCGACGATCACCAGTGTTGTACGGCCAGTGTAGGAGATCGCTCCCCACACCATGATGCCGGGTGTTGGCCCTGTGTGCCTCGGTCGTATGCAGTCCTGATTGTGGCGCTCACTTGCACGGCGCCAAACACGCATACGACCATCATTGGCACCAAGGCAGAAGCGACTCTCATCGCTGAAGACGACACGTCTCCATTCGTCCCTCCATTCACGCCTGTCGCGACACCACTGGAGGCGGGCTGCACGATGTTGGGGCGTGAGCGGAAGACGGCCTAACGGTGTGCGGGACCGTAGCCCAGCTTCATGGAGACGGTTGCGAATGGTCCTCGCCGATACCCCAGGAGCAACAGTGTCCCTAATTTGCTGGGAAGTGGCGGTGCGGTCCCCTACGGCACTGCGTAGGATCCTACGGTCTTGGCGTGCATCCGTGCGTCGCTGCGGTCCGGTCCCAGGTCGACGGGCACGTGCACCTTCCGCCGACCACTGGCGACAACATCGATGTACTGTGGAGACCTCACGCCCCACGTGTTGAGCAATTCGGCGGTTCGTCCACCCGGCCTCCCGCATGCCCACTATACGCCCTCGCTCAAAGTCCGTCAACTGCACATACGGTTCACGTCCACGCTGTCGCGGCATGCTACCAGTGTTAAAGACTGCGATGGAGCTCCGTATGCCACGGCAAACTGGCTGACACTGACGGCGGCGGTGCACAAATGCTGCGCAGCTAGCGCCATTCGACGGCCAACACCGCGGTTCCTGGTGTGTCCGCTGTGCCGTGCGTGTGATCATTGCTTGTACAGCCCTCTCGCAGTGTCCGGAGCAAGCATGGTGGGTCTGACACACCGGTGTCAATGTGTTCTTTTTTCCATTTCCAGGAGTGTATGTTAACGATATGTCAACTATTCTCTCCAACAACAAACATCATCTATAAAATGACGACATTCAGATATATCTAAGTGCAAGTCCAAAAAAAAAAACATGTGCACGACCATCCAGCTTGCACATGCCGACTTACTTGCCCTATCAGCGTGGCTGCAGAGCTTATGTTTAAAACGTAAGGCCAGATTCTCATTTAAAATAGTCGAAAATTCGGTTTTTATTGCATTTTAAGGCGTATATGTCTAGAATGTTGGGACGAAATGGTTTTTAATCCGTGCGTTACAATAGTTTCTACAGCCCATTGTTCGTAGCAGTGTCACGACTACCGTGCGACGCTCTCAGTCGGAGACGGCCGGCTCAGGTAGAAAACTTATCGTATCGTGAAGCACATTTCCAAAATGATTTATATTGCAGCAGCACTCAACCATAATACGCCCAAAAAGCTGATGAACGGCGTGCGCAGGCTGTCGAACGCAGCACATCCAGCTCAGCCTCATAGGCTTTTCTCGCCGAGAGGAACGATGGAATTTCTCTCCAGGAACAATGCAAGTTAGAGGGAGGATTGATATACGGTCTTGGAATAGTAGCCTAAATGTAAGTAACGAAAACACATTTGTGATCACATGTTGATCGTCAAGATTGGTCAAAACATAATCTTCGGTCCGCCATACTGGATTAGACATTTTGAATTTTAAAATCTAACTTCAGATTTGTGTTCAGCGACATCAAAAATATACAGGGTGATTCAAAAAGAATACCACAACTTTACGAATTTAAAACTCTGCAACGACAAAAGGCAGAGCTAAGCACTATCTGTCGGCGAATTAAGGGAGCTATAAAGTTTCATTTAGTTGTACATTTCTTCGCTTGAGGCGCTGTTGACTAGGCGTCAGCGTCAGTTGATGCTAAGATTGCGACCGCTCAACAGAAAGCTTTTTGTGTTATTGAGTACGGCAGAAGTGAATCGACTACAGTTGTTCAGCGTGCATTTCGAACGAAGTATGGTGTTAAACCTCCTGATAGGTGGTGTATTAAACGTTGGTATAAACAGTTTACAGAGAATGGGTGTTTGTGCAAAGGGAAAAGTTCTGGACAGCCGAGAACGAGTGATGAAAATGTAGCACGCATCCAGCAAGCATTTGTTCGCAGCCCAGGAAAATCGACTCGCAGAGCTAGCAGAGAGCTGCAAATTCCACAATCAACTGTATGGAGAGTCCTACGAAAAAGGTTAGTTATGAAACCTGAACGTCAACTACCCGAGGCGATGGATCGGTCGCCAGGCAGCCCGTGACAGAGCACTTCATCACTGGCCTCCAAGAAGCCCTGATCTTACCCCCTGCGATTTTTTCTTATGGGGGTATGTTAAGTATATGGTGTTTCGGCCACCTCTCCCAGCCACCATTGATGATTTGAAACGAGAAATAACAGCAGCTATCCAAATTGTTACGCCTGATATGCTACAGAGAGTGTGGAACGAGTTGGAGTATCGGGTTGATATTGCTCGAGTGTCTGGAGGGGGCCATATTGAACATCTCTGAATTTGTTTTTGAGTGAAAAAAACCTTTTTAAATACTCTTTGTAATGATGTATAACAGAAGGTTATATTATGTTTCTTTCATTAAATACACATTTTTAAAGTTGTGGTATTCTTTTTGAATCACCCTGTATAATAACATGCAGTTTTTATGCAAATTGAACTAACAGTACAAATGAAAGTTTTCTCTGAACCTTAAACAGGTTTTTTTTTCGAAAAGTGATTTGTAAAAACTGCATGCAGCATAAAATAAAAACGAGTCAACCTATTAACTTGTACCTTTGACCCCCGAAAACTAAACACTTTTCTTGGGAGCTTATACCTATAATATATGAAATTTGTTCATATTAAATACTTTTGTGAACCCATAAAGAGTTAACAAAACTCCCAAAAATCGAACTCAAAGTTCGAGTTAGGACAGTATCATTAAATTTAAGAGCATTTCATTGTGATTAGGTACAAGCTCCTATAAATCTAATGAAGTATCGACTGGTGTTATCCATTTTTGATTTCAGATAACTCGTGGGGGGCTACACTGCACGCAGTCTGCGTATTTTAAATTTTAAGTTCACAGGCCCTTGATCAAACCATATTTACGGGCGCCAATTATCATTTTTTCTTACTGAAAATCTAAAATAAAGTTCAAAGTATAATGAGTGATAATCCCAAAACAGACCCATTGTATGTCTTTCCATCGAATCAAAAAAATTACCAAACTATGCCTATTTTTTGCTAATTTGAATGAGAGCTTGGCCATAAACCATCTAAAACGCAAGCGATCTCAATCGCTCACGAAAGACTTATTATCTTTCAGTTGACAGGGTCCCTTACGCCACTAATCCTAAAGGGCACAGAAATATCCTTTTTTCTTCTGCAAAGAACTTGGGGATAATTCCGGACCATCATTTAGACTGGACTGAACACACAATAGCAGCTTGTAAGGAAGTGTCAGCGTCGCTTCACTCGGTATTGAAATACGAAAAAGTATCTCCTTTCGAGTTTAAAAAGAAGCTGGCAAAGACACTGGTACTACTAATACTAGATTATAGTGACCCCTGCCATCCTCCAAGCACTTTTGTACGAAAACTGATGAAGTCTGGAACTGACGATGAATGCTTGTGTACGACGCATTTGTGACGTACGCTTTTTCGACCGTATCACACCAGCCTGCGAACAATTATCGTGACTACGAACTGATAAGCGTAGAGACTACCATATTTTACGTTTTCTCTATCGTCTTCTCAACAATTGCTCTCCATCTTATTTATTTTCAACTCTTATTTTATTACCTGAACAGCACAGCAGAAATACTCGCTGTCAACAAAGTAAAATTCTCTCTGTACCAGTATCTCTCTGTACCCGCATCTGGTACATTCTTCCACAAAATAACAGGGAAATTAAATTCCTTCCAGACTTCAAAAGACAGCTAACGGTGGATATTCTATCACAATAGATACCACTCCTATACAACACCTAGCTCTCCTACATTCTGCTCAGCTCATTCTGTTCACTCCTCCTCTCCCAGAACTTGTCCCTACCCCCTTGTCGGCAGATTTTTCTATTTATATCCTGTTCTTTCCTAACAGCCACTGACACTGTCATTTCAATCTTGTCCTCTACCTTTACCAATTCCGCTTTTGTTGATACTAAATTCAAATCTGCTAAGCTACTCTATATCATTCTAAACGGCCTTTACCATTACAGTAATTATTATTTTTGTTATTATTATTACTACTTAAAGTAGTGTTAATACTTAAAGTAGTAGAGGAGTTTTGCTATTTGGAGGGCAAAATAACTGATGACGGTCGAAGTAGAGAGGATATAAAATGTAGACTGGGAATGGCAAGGAAAGCGTTTCTGAAGAAGGGAAATTTGATAACATCAAGTATAGATTTAAGGTTCAGGAAGTCGTTTCTGAAAGTATTTGTATGGAGTGTAGCCATGTATGAAAGTGAAACATGGACGATAAATAGTTTGGACAAGAAGAGAATAGATGCTTTCGAAACGTGGTGCTACAGAAGAATGCTGAAGACTAGATGGGTAGATCACATAACTAATGAGGAGGTATGGAATAGAATTGGGGAGAAGAGGAGTTTGTGGCACAACTTGACTAGAAGAAAGGATCAGTTGGTAGGACATCTTCTGAGGCATCAAGGGATCACCAATTTAATATTGGAGGGCAGCGTGGAATGTAAAACTCGTAGAGGGAGACCAAGAGATGAATACACTAAGCAGATTCAGAAGGATGTAGGTTGCAGTAGGTACTGGGAGATGAAGAAGCTTGCACAGGATAGGGTACCATGGAGAGCTGCATCAAACCAGTTTCAGGACTGAAGACTACAACAACAACAACATTATTAGTGTTAAATATCATTATTATTATTATTATTATTCGGAAGTTTTGTAATAGCTTTTGTATGTGTTGATCCTGGTCAGATGTAAGAGAGCGCCTTAAGGTCCTGATATAAAATTAAACTAAAAACTCTGCCCGAACAGGCCATGAATGCCCAACGGTACCGACCGGCTGCCGTGTCATCCTCTGCCCACAGGCGTCTCTGGATGCGGGTCAGCACACCGCTTTCCCTGCCGTGTGTCAGTTTACGAGACCGAAGATTCTATTCTGGTCAGACTAAATAAACAATAAATAAATTAATTAAGTCAGTCTCTCATAGAGCAGCATCTGTGAGACAGTTGTTTGTGGACAATAACATTCCAGAAATGGATTGCCCTGCCTAGATTCCCCGTCTGATCCCAATGGAACCCCTTTGAGACGAATTACAACGTCGACTCCGCTCCAGACCCCAGTGCCCAACACGGTTACGGTTATTGGCCAAGAATGAGCTGCCATTCCTCCAGATATCCAGACACCTCAATGAAAGTGTTCAAATGGTTCAAATGGCTCTGAGCACTATGGGAATTAACATCTGAGGTCATCCGTCCCCTATAACTTAGAACTACCTAAACCTGACTAACCTAAAGACATCACACACACCCATGCCCGAGGCAGGATTCAAACTTGCGACTGTTGCGGTCTCGCTGTTCCAGACTGTAGCGCCTGGAACCGCACGGCCACCTCGGCCGGCTCAATGAAAGTGTCTCCAGCAGAGTTCAGGTCGTCATCAAGGCGAATGGTAGACACAGTCAACGGACTAATTAATAGATGTCTACATCTACATCTACATTTATACTCCGCAAGCCACCCAACGGTGTGTGGCGGAAGGCACTTTACGTGCCACTGTCATTACCTCCCTTTCCTATTCCAGTCGCGTATGATTCGCGGGAAGAACGACTGCCGGAAAGCCTCCGTACGCGCTCGAATCTCTCTAATTTTACATTCGTGGTCTCCTCGGGAGGTATAAGTAGGGGGAAGCAATATATTCGATACCTCATCCAGAAAAGCACCCTCCCGAAACCTGGACAGCAAGCTACACCGCGATGCAGGGCGCCTCTCTTGCAGAGTCTGCCACTTGAGTTTGCTAAACATCTCCGTAGCGCTATCACGCTTACCAGATAATCCTGTGACGAAACGCGCCGCTCTTCTTTGGATCTTCTCTATCTCCTCTGTCAACCCGACCTGGTAAGGATCCCACACTAGTGAGCAATACTCAAGTATAGGTCGAACGAGTGTTTTGTAAGCCACCTGCTTTGTTGATGGACTACATTTTCTAAGGACTCTCCCAATGAATCTCAAACTGCCATCCGCCTTACCAACAATTAATTTTATATGATCAATCCACTTCAAATCGCTCCTTACGCTTATTCCCAAATATTTTACAGAAGTGACTGCTACCAGTGTTTGTTCCGCTATCATATAATCATACAACAAATGATCCTTCTTTCTTTATATTCGCAGTACATTACATTTGTCTATGTTAAGGGTCAGTTGCCACTCCCTGCACCAAGTGCCTATCCGCTGCAGATCTTCCTGCATTTCGCTGCACTTTTCTAATGCTGCAGTTTCTCTGTATACTACAGCAATATACTTTGATCAGACAGTATAAGTTGCAGTACCCTACTCACTTATCTACAAAGATTTAAGGAAAAATGTTGACCCATTGCTTTTTTCATGATACTTACACACGTCGTCCATAGTATTTTTGTAGCTCATACATCACCTTTGTCGGGAAAGAATTATTACGCTTGTGCAAATCGTCAGTGATAATGGAATGGACTTCTCGTCAGTTGCTCTGCTTGGCACTGCAACGTCACTCGAACGGTAATGCTTTTAATCTCATCATCACATCACGACCTTTTTGTCACCATTAAAACATGTTTGTACTTACATAAGTTGTGAAAAAAAAATTTAAAAAAAGTTTGTTTTCATGATGAGCTATTACATAAATACAGTCACAATGTTCCATAGTTCACACTATGATAACTGAAAAATTTAAATTAACAAAACTGTTCACAAACCACACATGTTCCAGTACAAATGCAGTCACTACTCATTGTTGTGTAGATGGAGAACTCTAGATTTTGCAGCACTAAACAGCAAAATCATAGTCGAAATAAATCGTGCTGAAGTTCGTCTTACACACACTTTGATTCACGTTTTCCATGCTCCCTGAAAATACTTCAGGCAATTTACACAGCTATGGACCTAAAAGACCGACTGATTCTTTTTAACATCGTAATTGGAAACTCATGTTCGCATTCATCTGCAATTTGCTCGGCGTCAATTAAGCATCTAGCCGTTAAGTACAGATTGCAAACGAGTCGAAACTGTGGCGTCGTAAACGTTCCGTTAGCGATATTCTTCTCCTCGAGCAGCAGTTTGTATTTCGCCATTCAACTGAAGTCTGACTTAAGGTTTCCTACAAATTAATCGAAGAGAGAGTTACATTTCATATAATCTCAAGTTTATGTTTTTGGATTCTATACCTTCTCACAGACAACTGCACTGCATGTTATAATACGTCGCGAGCGTTAGTGTAAGTGAAAAGCAACACTTTAAATACCAGTGCATGATAAGTTTTCTATCATTTCATTTATTTACCTCCTTCATACAAGACATCATTTCTTCTTCTTTCGATATTACGGTTTCCATCTTCTCAGCCGAAATACTGAAACAGAAAGTAATGATGTCTTTTATCCAGAACAGAAAAATGTAGAATACTTCATTTCCTGAGAAAACCAAGAATCAATCTATGTATCTATCTATCTATCTAGCTACCTATCTATCTACCTACGTGCTACTATAAAACAAGTCATCATCCTCAAGATTTAAATTAATATTGCCGGCCGCTGTGACCGAGCGGTTCTAGGTGCTTCAAACCGGAACAGCGCTGCTGCTGTGGTCGCAGTTTCGATTCCTGCTTCGGGCATGGATGTGTGTGATGTCCTTAGATTAGTTAGGTTTAAGTAGTTCTAAGTCTAGAGGACTGAAGACCTCAGATGTTACGTCCCATAGTGCTTGGAGCCATTTGAACCATTTTAATTCAATATTACGGGGGTTCACTAGGCTCTGACGTATTTGAAGGTGAAATGTTATTGCTGTTCTCCGAATTGAGAACAATTCCGCGGAATCAGTTATAGGAATCTCTGCTTTTATACGAAATTGGAGTACGTTGCGACTTCACACAAGGGATATAAGACACGTAACTGGTCATCCAAAAATCGAACTAAGAAGCCGAGAATAATTATCTGATGAATTATAACATAGACTATTATAAAAATACCTGTCAACCATCACTCATTGCAAGTAACACACAACGTAAGAGTAACAATTAAAATCCAAGATCATAGAGAGCTGAGCTTTTATCGTCTCTCTCAGAAAACGCAACCTCCCAAACCCAAGTTGTAGCCAAGGAGGATCCGTTTGGATACATTCCAAAGAAGACAAAGGAGTTCAGATGAAATTCTCCGCTTGCTTCTCTCCCGGCTGCGTCATCCCGAAATTCGGTATTAACCACAGCTGTATATTTCATCCGTCTCCGCACCGGTCAAAGGCTCTGCAAATAATCAGCGTTTCCCGATGCACTCTGTCGGTATGCTGGAAGTTCCGTAGACTAAGTATAGAACTTAAATAATGCTAACGTTTTAACGACCATCCTTGATGACCTGGGCAGAAACAAATCCGAAACTTGAGTCCATAAGGCTGTTGCTGCATAATTAGAAGTGAGTGCTAAAAGAATTGTTGATAACAGAAAAATATTTCTGCTTATCGCTTGCTACGTTTTCGGTGTTCTTTCAGTAAAACTGTCACATCAGGAATAACGTTTTAATTTGTTACTTCTTTATTACTAACCGTATTCGCAACACTTTTTATTTTTTATTATATCATTGTACGGCACATAGTTCAGGAGATATATGATAAAAATTGAGCTGCGTGAAAAACTGCCGCACCATGCATGATGTTTAATCTTATTACTTCTTTAGTACTGACTCGTTTCGCAACACATTTCGCATACAGTATCCACATATGCTAATGAATGTACCTATAGCACTACATCATTGCACGGCACATAGTTCAGGATATATGACGTCAACAACTGAGACGCGTGAAAAACTGCTGCATCATGCGTGACGTTTTTATTTATTTCTTCTTTAGTAATAACTCCATTCCTAACACATTTCGCAATCAGTATTCACATATACCACTGGATGTACCTGCAAAAGTATCTCACTATACGACACATCTGATTTCAGGTGATTTGAAGTGTTAAACATTCAACTGCGTGAAAATGGCACTGTATTTGCGAAATTCGCAAGAGATACTGGTGAAATATGTGTACAAATACGGATGAAATGCGTGAAATATCTGTGACATTTATGCAAGCCGGTAATTCCATGAATAAAACATTCCTCCTAAACCCTTGGATTGATTTCAACCAAATTTTATACACATATTAATTTTAATGTGGAAAGAAATATTGTCGGGGTAAGAAACAGCGACATCCTATTGTGGTGGGGGTAATAACGTGGAGAACGAAAGATAGAGGGAGAGATGGACTGACAGAGAGGGTGATAAAGGAGATGGCCAGAGGGTGTAGGAAGAGGAAATGGAAAGAGAATGGGAAGTGTAGAGGGACAGAGAGAGGGGAGAGGAGAAGATGGACAAAGAGGGGGATGAAGGAGATTGACAGAGAGAGGAGAGAGGAGGAGATAGGCTAACAGAAGACTGGAATAAATACAAACAGTGGCAATGACAGGTACTCAGCTAGTAACATATAAAAAAAGCAGCTCTGGTGGATTATTTATACAGTAGTATGGATTTCATACTGTTGCATCATGGGATACGACGCTACAAGCTGTAGGGCCCCGAGATCAGCTCTAGGTCAGGAGGCTGACCACACCATGTAGGTGGATTCGCCGACTAAGTAGCCAGATGCCTGGCTGATGCCCGAACGCGCTTGTGAACGGTATTACAATATTACACAACTGGCCATTAAAATTGCTGCACCAAGAAGAAATGCAGGTGATAAACGGGTATTCTTTGGACAAATATATTATACTAGAACTGACATGTGATTACATTTTCACGCAATTTGGGTGCATAGATCCTGAGAAATCAGTACCCAGAACAACCACCTCTGGCCATAATAACGGCCTTGATATGCCTGGGCATTGAGTCAAACAGAGATTGGATAGTGTGTGCAGGTACAGCTGCCCATGCAGCTTCAACACGATACCACAGTTCATCAAGAGTAGGGACTGGCGTATTGTGACGAGCCAGTTGCTCGGCCAACATTGACCAGAAGTTTTCAATTGGTGGTGGCCAGGGCAGCAGTCGAACATTTTCTGTATCCAGAAAGGCCCGTACAGGACTTGCAACATGCCGTCGTGCATTATCCTGCTGAAATGTAGTGTTTCGCAGGGATCGAATGAAGGGTAGTGCCACGGGTCGTAACACATCTGAAATGTAACGTCCACTGTTCAAAGTGCCGACAATGCGAACAAGAGGTGACCGAGACGTGTAACCAATGGCGGCCCATACCATCACGCCGGGTGATACGCCTGCATGGCGGTGACGAATACACGCTTCCAATGTGCGTTCACCGCGATGTCGCCAAACACGGATGCGACCATCATGATGCTGTAAACAGAACCTGGATTCATTCGAAAAAAATGACGCTTTGCCTTTCTTGCACCCAGGTTCGTCGTTGAGTACACCATCGCAGGCGCTACTGTCTGTGATGCAGCGTCAAGGGTAACCGCAGCCATGGTCTCCGAGCTCATAGTCCATGCTGCTGCAAACGTCGTCGAACTGTTCGTGCAGATGGTTGTTGTCTTGCAAACGTCCCCATCTGTTGATTCAGGGTTCGAGACGTCGCTGCACGATCCGTTACAGCCACGCGGATAAAATGCCTGTCATCTCGACTGCTAGTGATACGATGCCGTTGGGATCCAGTACGGCGTTCCGTATTACCCTCCTGAACCCACCGACTCCATATTCTGCTAACAGTCATTGGATCTCGACAACCGCGATCAGCAATGTCGCAATACGATAAAGCGCAATCGCGATAGGCTATAACTCGACCTTTATCAGAGTCGGAAACGTCATGGTACGCATTCCTTCTCCTTACACGAGGCATCACAATAACGTTACACCAGGCAACGCCAGTCAACTGCTGTTTGTGTATGAGAAATCGGTTGGAAACTTTCCTCATTTCAGCACGTTGTAGGTGTCACCACCGGCGTCAACCTTGTGTGAATGCTCTGAAAAGCTAATCATTTGCATATCACAGCATCTTCTTCCTGTTGGTTAAATTTCGCGTCTGTAGCACGTCATCTTCGTGGTATAGCAATTTTACTGGCCAGTAGTGTAAATATTTATTCTCCACAGAATACTACAGTTGATGCTACGACGTTCGGGCAGCCAGTACGGGTTTGGGTGATGGTAGCATACCGCTGTAGTATCCACCGATCAGCGGTTGGAATGCATACAGCAGCGTGTTGGCTCAGCAGCTGCGACGTCATGTGGCCGACCACCTCGCCTTTGTTAGCGCTCAGCCTCGTCCACACCAAGTGGGGCTGCACACAATTTCTGGAAGATGATGGCCAGGCTACGTACAGGAAAGGCATCGAGCAGTTCTGCTTGGAGTATGTGAACTCCTGCAGGGAAGTGCTGTGGCCTCCAATCAGGAGAGAGAGAGAAAACCTGGCACCATCGAAGTCTACCACAGGAACGGAAGAGGCGGCAGCATTGGGTTGCTCATATGATGACAGCTGTGGATCTACTTCCAGGCCTTGCTGGTTAGGCCTCTAGAATGCCACCCACATGGTGACCGCTGTAGGTACATCTCCTCCTCAGTCTTCACTCGGTATTTGGCACTGCAACTCACTGCGCCCAAGTACTTTCAGACGGGACTTGCAGCTCCATAGACGATCAAAGGTGACTAGACGAGCAGAATGTCGATCAACATAGGCCTGCCTCTCGACAGAACAGCTGCAAAGTGAATAGAACTCCACCAGAACAGAAACAGTAGTTACATACGACAAATTGGTGTGGTCTGCTATTGTGAGGTGGCAATGACATCTTTCGTTCTGGTTTTCCCGTTTGGTCAGGATTTCACAACCTCCCCCTTTCAGATAGTCTCTTCTGGCAAGTCAGTACCTGAATAGCTACTCTTGCGCCCAATGTAAGTTTCTTGTGACACTTTGCGCAGTCGCCATTGGCACTATGTTAGTTTGCTACTTTGCTTGCTTGGGTGCTGGACCCATTCTGGGGGTCGCAATAGCTTTCGTCTTTAAGGGCGCTATCAGAGTTTCTTCCTTGCTATAATTCTGTCTGGTTATTGATCCGTTTTGATTTGCCTCTGGCGTTGTTGGGCAATAACTTCGAAATTTCTCTGGCTGCACCAAGTACGAGACTGGTTTGGTAAGTCTGATGAAAAGCAAAAAAAAAAAAAAAAAAAAAAAAGGTTTCTTTCATAAACAATTTACCTTACTTTTCGACATAGTCTCCTTTGAGGGGCATACACTTTGTCAAGAGATCTTCCAGCATTTTCATCCCATTGGAAAAATAGGTTCTCACAAACTCCGCAAAACACTCGTTGATTGCAGCAATCACTTCCTGGTTTGATTCATTTGATGAAAATTTCTTCCTAGCTTGTCAAAGTTTCAATTTAGCGAACGGAAAAAAAGCCACTGGGGGCTGCGCCTGGTGAATAGGTGGATGAAGAACCAATTCAAAGCCCATTTCATGCTTTTGCCATCACTGTTGTGGGATGGTACGTTATCCTGGTGAAAGAGCACTTTCTTGCATGCCAACCTTCGTCTTTTTCCAGTGAACTAAAGTTTCAAACGATCCAGCAATGAAGTATAATACACTCCAATTATGGTTCTGCCTTTCTGCAAGTAATCTATGAGGATCAATCCTTAGGGATTTCAAGAAAATTTTGACCATCACCTTACCGGTTGACAAAATGGAGTTTGCACTTTCACCAGTTTTTGTCTACCGTTCCGACTGCCTTTTCGACTCTGATTTTTAATGATGGATCTAGGTTTCGTGAATATTCACAAATCGGCTCGAAAAGCCTCTCGTATTGCTATAAAACATCGTCAGATATTGTGTTGAAATGTTGTGCCGGATGCGCTTTTGGTCGACTGTGCGCAATTGAGGTACACACCTCTTACATGGCTTCTTCACAGCCAGTTTTCTGTGCAGGATATTATGCACTCGCTCAGTTGAGATACCTAGAGTCTCAGAAATATCACGAACTTTTATTCGGCTGTCTTGCTTTACCATATCGTGGATTTTGTCAACCGTTTCCTTTGTGGTGACCTCAATTGGACAGCCGGAGCGCACATCGTCTTTGGTGCTTGTCGACCACGTGTAAATCATTAATCCTGAAATGGTACCCTTCGTCGATGCGACGAGCATGCAAGGATGTTTACTGTACTGAGCCACAGTACCGCTGTCTAGCGTCGCACGCTCAGCTATGCTTCGAGTGATTAGTAGTCTACGTGACTTTGGCACGAGCAGTCGGCGGCACGCAGCCCTTGGTGAGTTATAGTTTAGATGTCGGTTCGTCGATACGAGGAATGAGTAGCAGTAAGAGAAGAATCCATATTCGTCAGAGCGACTAATGTGTAGCATTACAGAATAAAATTCTTTCGTTGATATGACGAAGGGATAGCAGTAACAGCGCACATTTACTACAAGTAGTGTAGTTCCATTAGTAAATTCGTCACATGTATTGGTAGTAATAACAACACTCTTCATTTTGTCTGTAGAACATGGGTTCGAGTAGAAGATGCTTGGATGATGACGAAATTAGAGCACTTTTAGAAGAAGATCTGGACGACGTGCTGTCGTCGTAGGAAGGTGACTCTGAAGATGAGTTGTTGAACATGTCAGAAGAGGCCGGCCTTAACTATGAGCCTTCCTCGAGTTCAGAGTCAGACGGAGATGAGACCAATCGACGACCCATCTACGACATGGAACAAGAAATTGCAAACCACATCATTCTCAACTTCTGAATCCATGCAGAAAAACAAACGAACAGGGCGTCATAAAAAAGGGTATCTGAAACTAACAGCTCAACCATTACATCACCTCTTGTGGCACCTGAGAAAAGTGAAATTCTTAGTACCTGGAAAGGTGGTAGCTACAGCTGGAAGACAACACCTATCAAACAACCGGGAAAAACGCCGAAGAGGAATGTGATTCACTTCACTTCAGGCCCTGCAGATCACGTGAAAAATGCACAAAGTCCACGCCAGTGCTTTCATTTATTGTTTACTTCAAATATGTTGGACGCAATGATTACTTACACCAACGATGAAATAAAAACACAACGTTCTCAATACAAAGATTCGTCTAGCTTCACAAAAGAAGTAACAAATGCTGAATTCGAATCCCTGTTTGGATTGCTTGTGATGAGTGCTGCTAAAAAGGACAGTCACATGTCATTGACGTTCTGTTTGATACAACGAGGTCCGGAGAAAGATATCGAGCCGCAATGTCATCATCAAGATTCAAGTTTCTCATAAATTGTTTGCGATTCGATGACAAAGAAACGAGAGCAGAAAGGCGAAAGATAGACAGATTGGCCCTCTTATCTGCCATATGGGACTCATTCCTTATAAATTGTAAAAGCAACTACAGACTAGGTCCTTATGTTACTAATGACGAGCAGCTGGTTGGATTTCGAGGCCGTTGTCCTTTCAAGATGTACGTTCCACTGAAACCCAATAAGTACGGGGTTGAAATTTTCATGATATGCAATCATTCAACAACCTACATGTTCAATGCTGAAATATACACCGGCAAAACAACGCTCCCAAGAGAAATGTCCTTTAGCGAATTCATCACTACTAAACGTGTGGAACCGCTGAGCAATTCTAACCGTAACTTGACGTGTGACAACTGGTTCAGTAGCATACCTACTGCAAAGACCTTACTCACCAGTCATGGAGTAACTATGCTTGGGACAATAAAGAAAAATAAGCGAGAACTACCGAAGAATTTTACAGATCTCAAGTTCATGAATAGGGGCCCCGGTTCAAGCTTCTTCTTGTTTTCCGAGGACATCACCGCAGTTTCGTTCAAACCAACCAGGAAAAATAAAATGGTTATTCTTGTTTCTACGATGCATTATGACAACAGCATAAATGAAGAAACTGGCAAACCACAAATTGTAATGAACTATAGTTCTACAAAAGGACAATTGGATACCTTGGACAAAGTGTGCAGTAATATGAATTGTGGTAGAAAAACTAGACGTTGGCCCCTCTCCCTCTTCTATAACATGGTGAACGTAGCTTATTCACAACTCCTATGTCATCTATGTTGCCAATCTTCCGAACAACCAAAGAGCACCTACAAAGTTTGCATTCGCCATGACATTGGCTGATGAATTGATGTCGCCTTGGATGCACATTCGACTCACACAACCAATCCCACGATTGCTCAACAGTATGATATGCAGATGCCTGACTGTGATGCAACCAGCTGATAATAGCCACCAACAACCTATAAACAACCTAGTCGTCTTCATGGCGATAGAAAAATATGTGCATAGTGTCCTTACAAAAAACGAAGAATGACAAAATCAATATGCGAAACGTGCAATAAAAATATTTGTGGGGATCATAAACACATGCTTTGTGGAGATTGTTTGGCGTCTTTGTGAGCTTCTATATATACACTCGTAATGTACCGAGACTGATTAGCTGTAGTAGTATGTAAAGTACACGTTCAAAAGCATTTATTTACCGGTCTTCAATTCACGAACATGCATGGTGAGGAGCCCCTGAAGAATAGGTGTTTCTTGTTGTTCCTGAATCTCTATATAGTAATGTGTTACTTTTATTCTTACAGTATTACTCTGATTGCTACAGTGGAATCTATTGTAATGCTTGTTGTTACGTAATTATATTGTTCTTTTCTTACAGATTTTCAAGTGATTGTTGCCCAAAAGACAGAAGGAATTTAATTGTTTGCTCTTACATTAATAAACGTCGAACCAGATCTACGTCTGAAATAGTTCTTTACCTATATCCCCATACTGGTCCTCGTTTGAACCCTACTTGTTTTGAAATTTGGTATGTTATTGATTGTGAACAAGTATTACATACATTCCGAAGCTCAAATCTACATAAACTGCTGTTATTGTTAATTATACACACGAAAAGTGGTGGTATTCGTCGAATCGACGAATGGGTGGAAGTGATCGTCAAAAATTCTTGGGTAGAATTCCAGGGTTAATCCAAAAGTAAATGGTGTTCAATGGTGGTGAAGAATCCGCGTAAATTTTATCCAGTTCTGTTTGATTTATGCGACAGTCCAGTCCTTCAAACGAAAATGATTAATGATAGCATGAAACTGGATTTTTTCCATTTTCAGCCACAGTAGACACGACGACAAGTTAAGACGACTGTCAATAATGACCTGTACATTGTTGAAATTCTTTATACGATCCTTGAAATAATCAACCTTACCAACAATCAAGCCGCAACAAAAATGTTCCTGTGCAACGATACATACAGCTTTGTCCGTCATCCATTTCGACTGTGGAAATTTTGAGGAGAACAACAGTTCTGTCGACCTAAGCTCACTGACTGTTTTTAAAAGAATTTAATTATCCAGGACAGTAACAATTATTTCTAACGAAATTACTGGTTCTCATATTATAAAATACTGGTTGCGATTCTGTCCCACCACCGTGCAAACCACATTGCTAATTACAGGCACTCACTCACACACACACACACACACACACACACACACACAGTAGCAATATGGTTTACGCATTGGTGGGGATGAATCACAGCATCTATTTTATAATCTGAGGATGCCCTATGTCGGCAGAAACCAGTCATTTCGTTAGAAACAAATGTGACTGTGCCAAACAAATTATTCGTGGCAATTTTATGTTAACGATACCAGCAACGATGTAACTTTTTCCATTTAATTTTGTATGACATTCGCCATATATAACTATTAAACTCTTTTGCATATTTTTCATAGCTTTTTTCCTTCTGCATTACTGCATCATGGTTCGGGGCTGAAATCTCGATACATTCATATGTTCACTGATGACCCAAAACTTAATGACCACCAGCTTAATAGCTTGTTTGTCCATCTTTGGAACGAAATACATAACTGGTTCTGCATATCAGGGATCCAACGATTTGTTTATAGGTTTGTGGAGGTATGTGGCATTAAATGTCTACATACGTCATGTAGTGCGCAAACTGGCAAAATACTATACAATAAACTTTCCCACCACATCAAGGAAAAAAAGAAACTAAAAAAAATTAAAGTGGCGTTGAAAACATATTTACAAGATGGGTGCTATTATACTGTAAATTAATATCCGTTAACAAAAATTTAAATTATTTCCTTTGGTAAATGAATATCTGTTGACAGAATTTTTAATTATTTCTTTTCTTGTATTACACACCCCGGTTCCCAGAACTCCTGAAGATAGACGTTGACTGTGGATATTGAATCACATACACAGCCCTTTTGGCTGTTCAGAGATGTCACTAAACCCGCCCAGAAATGTAAACAACCACGCATGTGCATTGCCTATTAGACGGAGGGGGTCCGACAGCCGATCAGTTCCAGTCATTCCACCAGGAAGGAGGTTCACGGCTCGCGTTGTCTGTAGTTCAACCTTGCCTAGACGGTCAATACCGCAGGTCGATCACATCCGCATTGTTACTATGTGCCAGGAAGGGCTCTCAACAAGGGAAGTGTCCAGGCATATAGGAGTGAACCAAAGCGATGTTGTTCAGACATGAAGAAGATACAGCGTGGTACAGATTGGCCCAAAAACATGCCGAATGGACCGCTCAGGACTGGCATCACGTTCTCTTCACCGATGAGTGTTGCATATGCCTCGAACCACACAATCGTCGGAGACGTGTTTGGAGGCAACCCGGTCAGGCTTAACGGCTTAGACACACTGTTCAACGAGTGCAGCAAGGTGGAGGCTCCCTGCTGTTTTGGGGTGGCATTATGTAGAGTCGACGTACGCCGCTGGTGGTCATGGAAGGCGCCATAACAACTGTAAGATACGTGAATGCCATCCTCCGACCGATAGTGCAACCATATCGGGAGCATATTGGCGAGGCATTCGTTTTCATGAACGACAATTCGCGTCCCCATCGTGCACATCTTGTGAATGACTTCCTTCAGGATAACAACATCGCTCGACTAGAGTGACTAGCATGTTCTCCAGACAGGAATCCTATCGAACATGCCTGGGATAGACTGAAAAGGGCTGTGTTTGGACGACGTGACCCACCAACTACTCTGAGGGATCCACGCCGAATCGCCGTTGAGAAGTGGGACAATCTGGGCCATCAGCGCCTTGATGAACTTGTGGCTTGTGTGCCACCACGAATACAGACATGCATCAATGCAAGAGGACGTGCTACTGGGTATTAGAGGTACTGGTGTGTACAGCAATTGGACCACCACCTTTGAAGGTCTCGCTGTATGGTGGTACAACATGCAGAGTGTGGTTTTCATGAGCAAACAAAGGGCGGGAATGATGTTTATGTTGATTTCTATTCCAATTTTCTGTACAGGTTCCGGAACTCTCGAAATCGAGGTGATGCAAAACTTTTTTTGTTGTGTGTATGTATCTGAAACTGCTTTTGTTATCTCTTGTGCTAGATATTACGTAGTACTATTATGTTAATGTATTGTATTTCAATGATTTACTGTACTGTATCATGTGCTTATATTATTTATTTTATTAAATACTGTTACTGTTATGTAACATGTATTTAAAACTGTGTAGTAATGTACAAAATAAGCTGTATCCCATATCAAATATATGATGAATGGATGCTTAACAAATAAATAGAGAAATAAAGTTAATAAAGGGCCGCCGATTTGCGTACTCGCCAGTGGCACCTATGTCCGGTTTCCACAGGATTTACATCAGGCGAATTTGGTCGACGAGACATCAACGTGAGTTCACTATAATGGTCCTGAAACCACTGTAGCACGATTCTGGCTCATGGACATGAACAATTATACTGTTGAACTATGACATCGCCGTCGGGGAAGACATCAAGCTTGAAGTGATGGAGCTGTCAGCGTGTCTTCAATTACTACCACAGGTCCCATGCAAGCGCAGGAGAATGCCTCCCATAGCATAATACTGTTCTTACCAGCCTGCCCGTGGCGCGCTGCACGTTTCGAGCCGCCGTTAACCTCGACGACGGCATTTGTGGAGATGACCCTATCGACCTAGTGTAGCAAAAATGTGATTCATCGACGAACAGACACGTGTCGACTGATCGACGATCGAATCCCGATGGTCCCCTGCCCACTGCAATCGTAACTGACGATGTCGTTGAGTCAACATGTGAAAGCGTAGGAGTGGTCTGCTGCGGAGCTCCTTGTCAACAATGTTCGGCGAACAATGTGCTCCAAAATACCTGTGCGTGGACCAGGACTGTGCTGCAGATGACGTTCTATCCTACTTTACAGAGTACACAAGCCTCCGAACCGCACGTTCTCTGAAGAGTCTTGCACGTCCAACCCTTTGACGCCTGGTGGTTGTTTCATTGTCCATCTACATCTTTCCTTAGATGTTCACGACAGTAGCACGTGAACATTCGACCAGATTAACGGTTTTGCGTACAAATAAACTGACAAAATCGCTTATCTCAATGGATTTATCCATTTGCAGCCCATATCTTCACTAGGTTGATCCTCTGTCCGTGTCTGCTCCGCTTACATATTTTTGTTACCGCGTCACATGCCTGCAACGCCAAGAAGCACCCAACGTCTCGCTGGGTAATGGTCATAATATTTTGGCTTATCAGTGTATACAGGTCCCTAGCATGTCTTCAACTACTTCTGACATAAAAAGTCTCGGCGAGTGCATTAAATCTTTGAGCACTCTCAGAGCACAGTTCCAGGGAGCTTTTGGCACAATGTCAAACACAGTCCGCTTCCTTGTCCTAGGTCGCTTGTAAACATACACCAGCACCGTGGCTCTGATCGAATTGTGGAGCAGAGCTAGCGCTCGGCTACGATGACTTCCTTACTTTACAAGTAAATTCAGTGGTACGTATGGAAGCGAAATGTACTGCGAATAGTTAGCAATTAAAATAACAATAATAGTAATAAATTGAAACATCATACCTGATGCTTACATTTTACTGCCAAACAATGAAAACATAGTAAGCGATCAACTTCTTTCATCTATTTTTTGTGGGAAGTGAGAAAAGCTTAGAAAAGATCTGAAATGGTGTGTAAAGTTTGTTATAAGTCGCTAAGTGCTCTCATTCTCAAATACTGGATGAATGTGTTCCGGGTAATCTGCGTGGCGTGTTACATTGCCTCGCGACACATTCACAGATAATACTTGACTTATTGTGCCAAACCTTTAACGTAAGATAATCTCCTAATGTATAGATTACGACAGCAATATGTCGCCGTTAATAATATAGACGGCGTTCTGTTACTTAGTAAATAAACGTATGCTTGTAGAATATCAGTCCAGGTGTGTAAACAGACTAAATACTTCTCAACAAAGAGAGTTCAGTACGTATTTCTCAATGGAAACACTTGGCAGACTCAGAATCGGGAGTAAAGACCGACGCACGTCAAGATCGGATACTGTTTACAACACTGAACCGTGATTTATTTTCAAAGAATATTCTTAAGAATTTATTTTATTTACTAGCGATTCATCAAGAACATTAACACATTTAGTCACACTACGTAAGCATGGAAGTAGTTGCCAGGCAGTAACTGATGAAATGATAACCAAATTCCTTTTAACAAATGGGAATTTTATTCACTTTAATAGTGCCTAAAAGCATTTTTTAAAAGAAACAGATTTAAAATTATAATCAGAAAGCACCCGCTAAATATCAAAGTTCCAATTTATTCAGAAGCAGAAAAAAAAAGTATTGACTGTACGAGCTTTCGGGCAGAGTATCTTACCGCTCCCTTTTGACACGGCCGTAGTTACGACCGCTCACAACAGCCTCTGAAAGACTACACTGGTGCAAATCTGCAACAGACCAGATAACGTTAAACTAAGAGTTTTAACAATTTACACAAGCACACAAACTATGCAGCCCCCGTAAGAGGGATGGAAATGGTACAGAACACTAACAATTAAAATATTATTAACCTTGCCACATCCGCAGCTCGTGGTTGTGCGGTAGCGTTCTCGCTTCCCATGCCCGGGTTCCCGGGTTCGATTCCCAGCGGGATCAGGGATTTTCTCTGCCTCGTGATGACTGGGTGTTGTGTGATGTCCTTAGGTTAGTTAGGTTTAAGTAGTTCTAAGTTCTAGGGGACTGATGACCATAGATGTTAAGTCCCATAGTATTCAGAGCCATTTGAACCATTTTTATTGAACCTTGCCACCGAAGGTGCAACTTGATTTTAACTTCTAAGAAAAGTCTTACGGTGAAAGGGTAGCAACTTTATATACTAAAATGATCATTTAAATAAAACCCCATGAAATGCAATCTTATATAAAATTCTACATGGTTGGCCAAACAATAGTTAAGACGCTCTGCAGTACACAGATACCTCCTCTCAAGATTATACGCAATAATATCAAAGTTCCCAAAGACCAAAGCATATTTCAGGTATTAGGCGGTTACACTCCAAGCAATAAATTCGTTAACACACCAAATCCGACAAACATGACAGAGACAGCTACTAACGTACGGTAGATTGATAGGGAGATTACTAAACAGCCCGAACCGCAGGTTGCTCTAACCTGCCCCTACTCCACAAGGGAAAAACGGACCACCCAAGTTATAAACAACCCCCTTCCCGTGGATGGGCAAACGGAGAAGAATGATGGGACGACCCCAAAGCAAAACGGCTGGTGACCTCACCAAGAAAACAAGTAGAATTTAACTAGAGTAAATCAAACAACATATCACCAATCACTTAACTTCTAATAAACTGCGATTTCTCGAGAAGACCTGGCGCAGCACCCCTAAATCGCTCTCCCGAACCGTCAGCTGCCAGCCGCTTCAACGGACGCAGGAAGGCGCGCCGATCTCCCGTCTCACGGCGTCGCAGCTCGCACCGGCCAGACTGATGTCGTGGGTTGACTCCTGTTGCTCTCGTGTAGACCGCGAAGTCACTACCCCTCGCTATACGCCGCGGCCCACTGGACTCACGTGGCGACCTCACATGCGCCGACGCTCAAGACAGACAAGTCATCTTGTGTCTCAGTGCGCGACCGACCAACCGATCGATCCAACCGCCAATGACCATTGCCCGAGCAACTCGAGCAGACTGGCGGCCTAACGCGCAGACTCAGATGCAGGAACTAAGCTCCGACCGGGTGACCACTCTCTGAGTTCTCTTACTGGCGGAGTGAAAAGACTCTTATTTTGCCGGCTTTAAAGGTTGATCCGAACGACAGACATACTAGCACTCCGAACGACAGACAGACACTAACTGCCTAACAAATGGGGACGAGAGACTGGCCCAGACTGACCGACTGACGAGCTCATAGCGCCCCTTAAATGCACGTGAACAGGTAACCCTTCCCACCAGAGGGAGACACCAAAGCTGCGATTGCCACAGCGGCGCCACCGCCAGAAGCGGAGGGCGACTGCTTCACACTACGCGCTGCGGCGCGCTCTTCAAACAGCAATTTTTACCACGGCTCAAATACGTTGTATTGCATCTGTAAAATTGGATGTGACTTCACTAGTAGCAGTTACACTGGAAATTGCCTTGATTAATGATGCCCTCTTTGTAAGTGAATAAGACCCAAGGAAGTAATATTATTACTCTATATTACTCCCAAAGAAGTGATTCGTCACAGATACGCATACGTAATGCAGCGGAAATTCTCTTGGCATCTGAAATGATCTACTACCGATTGTGACCTAGTACTGCAAAGTTGTCACGGAACGTAATAACGAGGTGACAAAACAGCTGCTGCCGTGAAACTCTCGAGACAAACTTACCTTCCGTAATCTGAAATAGTTACTAAGGTAAATGAGCTATTTGCTGCGCCTTACAACTCATCGATGTGAATAAGGATTATCATGAAGGCATAAAATCGTTTCCCTACTTGACCTTATGCAAAGTATTAGCGCAAAGACTCATGGTTACTCAATACTACCATCCTGAAAAGTCATAATTCATTTAATTATATAGATGGAAGAAAGGAAATAGAAATCTACATCTGGGCTCTTATGTTATTTAGCAATTATTGATGAATGCGAAGAATACAAAGATTTCACACAGAACATTCAGATTAATGTTACATGAATCAAGTTGTGCTCTCAGCACAATCAAATAAAGACCTGCTGCAAACGTAGATTTGAGAAACATATAATATGCAAAAGCATTTGGTGAATGAGATGTTGGCTTGCTACATTCAGTTTAGAATCAGATGCAGCACATAAACAGAACGGAACCTGTCCCACACTGATCTTAATTCTCGGTGTCACTATAGTCTAATATGTGCGGCGGTCGAAAAGTTTCTAAATGGTTCAAATGGCTCTGAGCACTATGGGACTTCACATCTGAGGTCATCAGTCCCCTAGAACTTAGAACTACTTAAACCTAACTAACCCAAGGACATCACACACATCCATGCCCGAGGCAAGATTCGTACCTGCGACCGTAGCGGTCGCGCGGTTCCAGACTGAAGCGCCTAGAACCGCTCGCCCACCGCGGCCGGTGAAAAGTTTCTAGCCCGAAATGGTTACCATAATGTCTCGCACAAACGACTCCACCTACTTTTATGGTGACCCTTTGCGGGTATGCAAGTCAAATTTCGCTGCTCCAGCTTCGTTAGTTTTGCCGCTAGGATGTGTTGTATACCGTAGTGTAAACAAAATGGCGAATATCCAGAGAATCAAGAACCTTCCTGAGATTGAATATCATCGTTTAAAGGGAATGACCCCCAAGGAAAGTGCGGAGGACGTGTGGAATACACTTACGGAGAGTGCTCCGTCTTATACAACAGTGAAAAACTAGGTGTCCGAATTCAAACGCGGAAGAACGAGAGTGGAAGATGCGCCAAGGAGCGGAAGGCCTGTCATCGTTACCACTGATGAAACAGTGCAGGACCGTCGAATAACGTTGCGGCACATTGAAACCACATTTGAAATATCCCATGGGCGTACTCATGGCATTGTGGATATTTTGGGGATGCCGGAAGTTTCGCCGGCCAGTGTGGCCGAGTGTTTCTAGGCGCTTCAGTCTGGAACCGCGCTGCTACTACCGTCGCAGGTTCGAATCCTGCCTCGGGCATGGAGGTGTGTGATGTCCTTAGGTTAGTTAGGTTTAAGTAGTTCTAAGTTCTAGGGGACTGATGACCTCAGGTGTTAAGTCCCATAGTGCTGAGAGCCATTTGAACCATTTTTGAACCGAAAGTTTCATCTCGGTGGGTCTCGAAAGACTTCAATGCGGATCAGAGACGGGAGCGTGTGCATTGTTGTGAAGAAATGGTCAGTCAATTTGAAGAGGATGAAGACGGCTTTCTTGCAAGGTATGTGGCATCACCACTTTGATCATGAGACAAAACAACAGTCACAACAATAGAAACATCTTTCATCCCCTACCCCAAAAAAATTCCGGCTGCAAAAATTAGCCGGTAAGGTGATGGCATCGGTCTTCTGGCATGCAGAAGGAGGAATTATGTTGGATTACTTTCAAAAGAGCGTAATTATCAATAAATCATACTACTGCAGCCTCCTGAGCCGTTGGAGAGAAGAGAAATGGGCGCGCCTTGTTCTTTTGCATCGGACAACGCACAGGCACACAAAACCCTCGCAACACTGGAAGCTCTGCTTGACCGCGAGTTGTTACATCATCCGCTGTATTCTCCAGTTTGGCTCCATCAGACTTTTCTCTTTTCCCAAACCGAGAAAAAGACCTCAAAGAACGACAATTTGACAATGATGATACACTGATTGATGTTGTGAACGCTTGGTTGGACTCGAAATCGAAAACCTTTTGTTTGAATGGTTTGCAGAAGTTATCTGAGCGTGCCTGCAAGTGCATTAGTGTACACGGCTACTATATTGAAAAATAAATAAGTATACTGAAATGTCTGTCATTTTTCGTTTGTTAGGCTAGAAATTTTTCGAGCCCCCCCTCCCCCCAAAAATACTTTCATTCCAGAGCAGCCAAAGTGAAATAACAATGAAGCGGAACACTTAGTTCTCCTTCAAATCCGGCTAGCCATGTGCGGTGATTCAGTGCGTTGTTACTCACAGCGCGAAACCATCTTCGCCTCAGAGACCTCAGGCAGGGAAACAAATGTAGCCGATGCAGTAGTGAATGTGCAGTAGTCGGTCAATGGGCACACATATAACTGCAAAAAAACTGCTCGCGAGAAACAGAAACGTAATAAAGAGTATATGAGGAAGATGGCAAATTGTAGATATCTCTCAAGTTCCATTGACTGTGAACCTCCCTAGTATTTGTGAAAAGGTTAAATAATTTCAACAAGGTTTTCTGGTGAAGGGTAAGTGATTTACTACAATATACACTCCTCACGTATTTATTCACTGAGATATTAAACTATGCATTATTTTTAAATGAAACAATGTATCTTGTCGGTCTTTGCAGAGCGCTTTCCAATCTGTTTTCCTACGTTTATTCCACGTTTCATGCTATTGGCTCTATTCCCACGCAAGAATCCTGTAGCTTCGTTAGCAGCGTGTTTTAGGTACAGAAAAATGCAAAATAGGTTTGAGTGATTTTTTTAATGCAGAAGGACGTGAATAATTATTGTGTTTGTGAAGACTCCTTGCTCGTCACATGGCAAACGAAAGCAAAAGAAGTAGTGCGTTATAATAAAAGTTAATAGGCCACAGAATACACATTAGCGTGATGTTGCAAATGTTAATGGCTGATTGGGCTGGTGCAAAATGTAATGTTGTGCAGTATGACTTAAAACCTACTACCGCATAGTCTATTGCGTCGTGATCGTGAGGCTAAGGCGTCTGTGATCACGTGAAGACTGTGTTCTCGCCTTTCATTGGTTGGTCGTAGCATGGCAAGGTACCGTTCCATTTCCTGGTCTCTGATTTGTCAAACTAAGAGATTCCACTGCAGCTTGACAATAGTTCAGCGGCGTTAGTCGCTGCTAGCAGTCTTTGGCGAAGAGATGCTGGAGAGAGTCACTGAGACGAAGTCCGTCGTTTGAGATGTGTATTCTCAGGATATTTATTTTTAATGCAGTCTCATTCAGCATTAAGTGAAATTTAGTGAGTTTATAGTTTGCATTCAGACAATAAGGACGAACGAAGCAGTAATATATGTGAATAAATAGCAATGTGCAGTAGATTGTATGACATTATACAGTAGCTCACTATAATTTATTTCGAAGTGTGTAGCAGGACGTAATTGTCACTGTATCAGCGACTGTGTTAAATGTTGCATCGAATCTTGCAACGTGGAATAAATTCCTGGCATCCCTTTAAAAAAGCGAACTTATTACTTTAAAGTAGACCTGCACATTCTTGTCACGCATTCACGGAGCCAAACCATCAACAGAACCAAGGTGAGAGGGGCAGAACTTTGGAAGACACAAGACGAGCAGACAGAACTTTGATGACGTGCACGTAATGTGTGCATGTCCAGATGCAACGCCCACGTGAACTGTTAGGTTGTTAAAATCAGCCACACTCTCACATTACTGAGATGTAGCAATGTGCCTTGGAAAAAAATACTTGGATATCTGTTCTGCAATATGGAGAAGAACTGTTCCTTATGCCTGTTGAACTACCGTCAAGCAGTCGCAGGCTGTCAACGAAAGTGTGGAATCAATCGTGGAAGTTCTTTACATCTTTTGAGCACACATTGTTTAGCACTAGACAGTAGATAACTATTCCTGACTACCATAGCAGAGATCCCACTATCCTGTCCCTTCTTTGGCTGATGCCGTTCCTCAAATTTCTTTCCTTACCCATTCTTTTCAATACGTCTTCATTTCGTACATTATCTCTGCTCACCGCATCAAATTTTTCGGTAGCACCTCGTTTCAAATGCTTGCAGGTTTCCAGTGGCTCACTTTTGACTTCCATACAATGCTGTACTGCAGACGTACTAGTTCGGCTAGTTCATCCATATTTCTACATCAATATACGACACCAGTAAAGCACTTCAACAAAGAAAACCTTTCTTTGGCTGTGCTAATGTACTAGTGTTATTCTCTTCCTCGAGCATCTTCTATCATTCCTAATTGTGATGTTACTACTAACTTTCGTCTTTGCTTTACTGATCTTTAAGCCGTATTCTGTGTTACGTGTGCTGTCCATTTCAATCAGTACGTACTTTTGGCGTTTCTTACATCTGGCCAGTATGGCAACGTTTTCTGCGAACCTTTGGATTAGCTTTTGTCCCCATTGCATTTTTTATTACCCTTCTGATATTTTCTTTTGCTTGAAAGTTTCTCATTAGAATGTTAGCTTTCAAAGTAGTCGTTCCTCCAGAAATTCTGAATCACAAGAATGTTGCAAATATGTTCTGTACTAGGTGATCGATTACTGAAGATATCCAAGTTTAGACTACTTGAATGAAACCTTGTCTGTTAAGTTATATTTAGGAGGCTGCAGGTGCGAGCCAATCACAGGCCTGCACTGCCGGTGCAGATCCCGCTGAACGAGAACCGAGGTATTCTCTGTTCCTTTCTGTTCCAGCCAGTTTCACGCGACCAGCTCTGATGTTCTCGGATGTTGCTTCCACGCTTATGCCACGGACGAATTGTGTGGTAACTTGCTTTTGAGTTACTTACTGACCGCCATTTTCATGCATAGAGCTACAAAAGCCTAGTGGTGTTGCGTCTTGAATTTTTCAGTTTGGAGTAATATTTGTTTGCAATATTTTCAGGCGTTTAATGCGCCTTTATATGCGTTCAAACCAACTTCCGTTTATATGAAGGTAGTAACTGTTCTCGAAAGAATACATACAACTGATGACTGTGCAGCTTCTCTAGAATAAATGATAATTAATTGAAAACCTCAGCTGCGACAGGCGATGTTGACATACCTCGTTGGGGGCAGCAGAAAATGTGTGCCACGCCCGGGACTCGAACCCGGGATCTCCTGCTTGCATGGCAGACGCTGTATCCATCTGAGCCAGTGAGGAGACAGATGAATAGCGCGTCTGCAGGGACTTATCTCTTGCACGCTTTCCGTGAGACCCACATTCTCAACTGTCCACAATCTACATACGTAATGTACCTAATAATTATTGGCCCATCCACTCATTACTCGCGCACACTAAGGTGACGATTCCAGTAAGAGTTCGGTCAACCTGTCCTCAACGCACAGACGAAGGTCAATGCCTGGATAGCCTTTAACTATATATATGAAGATAGTAACTGTTCTCGAAAGGACAGATACCATCGATGTCCGTGCAGCTTCTCTAGAATAAATTATAATTAAATGAAATCCTCAGCCGCCGATAATTGTTGATGATTTACCTCGATAGGGACAGCTGAAAATGTGTGCCTCGACCGGGACTCGAACCCGGGATCTCTTGCTTACATGGCCGACGCTCTATCCATCTGAGCCACCGAGTTAGGAATGTGGGTCTCACCGGAAGCGTGCAAGTGATAAGTCCCTGCAGTCGCGCTATTCATCTGTGTCCTCGGTGGCTCAGTTGGATATAGTGTCTGCCATGTAAGCAGGAGATCCCGGGTTCGAGTCCTCGTCGGGGCACACATTTTCAGCTGTCTCCATCGAGGTATATCAACACCACCTGTGGGCAGCTGAGGGTTTCAATTAATTATCATTTAACTTCCGTTGTTAACTGATGTAGTTAGCTACGTAATGCGCGTTGTGCAGTATGGGGTTTTCATTAATTCATCCACGCAGTGGACGTGTTGAGTGCATCAATCTCTCGTTTATTTAAATGTGTTCAGGATTTTCTGATGTAGCTAGAGTTTTTTTTGTTCAATTCTTTCTCATCAGTAAGTCCCTACCCCCGATTCCTTAAAGACTCGAACTCCCATGTATAAATATCGTATCTCCCAAACTACTTCTCATGCGATGATATAATTTTGCAAGTATATTCAGTGGAATACAACGAGTCGATGAAAGTCGTTGAATATCTCCTAATATCGTGTCGGATCTCTTTTTGCCTGGCGTAGTGCACCAGCTCCACGTGGCATGGACTCAACAAGTTGTTGGGAGACCCCTGCAGAAATATTGAGCTACAGTGCCGCTATAAGAGTCCATAATTGCGAAAGCGTTGCCGGTGCGATCTGCGTGGCCAAATCGTTCGCTGGAATTGTTCAGAATGTTCTGACATGGCGCATTGTTATCCATAAAAATTACATCGTAGCTTGGGAACATGAATGGCTGCAAATGGTCTCCAAGTACCCGAACACAGCCATTTCTAATCAATGAACAGTTCAGTTGGACCAGAGGACCCCGTCTATTCTATGACACTATTATGGAGTCACCACCAGCTCGCACAGTGCCTTGTTGAGAACATAGGTCCACGGCTTCGTGGGGTCTGCGCCACACTCGAACCGTACCATTAGTTCTTACCAATTGAAATCTGGACTTATGTGACCAGGCCACGGTTTTCCAGTCATTTAAGGTCCAGCCGATATGGTCACGACCCCAAGAGATACGCTGTAGGCGATGTGCTGTCTGCAAAGGCACTCGTGTCGCGCGTCTGCTGCCATAGCCCATCAACGCCAAACTTCGCCGCACTGTCTTAATGGATACATTCGTCGTACATGCCACACTGATTTCTGCTATTATTTCAAGCAGTTCTGCTTGTCTGTTAGCACTGACAACTCTACGCAAACGCCGCTGCTCTCGGTCGTTAAATGAACACCGTAAGTCTCGGCGCTGTCCATGGTGAAAGGTAATGCCTAAAATGTGATATTATCCACAAACTCTTGACACTGTGGATCTCGGGATGTTGAGTTACCTAACGATTTCCGAAAGAGAATGTCCCATGCGCCTAGTTCCAACTACCCTTCCGCCTTCAAAGTCTGTTAATTCCCGTCGTGCGGTCGTAATCACGTGGGAAACATTTTCACATGAATCACCTGAGTACAAACGACAGTTCCCCCAAAAGCACTGCTCTTTGGCACCTTGTGTTTGCAATACTACCGCCGTTTTTATATGTGCACATTGCTGTCCCCATAACTTTTCTCACCTCACTGCACACGATCACTTAACACTTCCGGGCTGAGATGCCGTGGTCCACACATAAGACTCTCCCCTGACGTTTCGCCTTCGACTGCGGAAGGCATCCTCCGAGGACAATCGGCGAACTGCAGAGAGAGAAGGGAGAGTCTTATGTATGGACCACGGCATCTCGGCCCGGAAGTGTTAAGTGATGACAACACCTGTCGTGAAAGCCTTCATTCTAAGATCACTGTACATTGTTATTGTTTGCAAAATTCGTTCAAAAATGTGTGTTAAATACTATGGGACTTAACTGCTATGGTCATCAGTCCTTAAGCTTACACACTACTTAACCTAAATTATGATAAGGACAAACACACACACACAGCCATGCCCGAGGGAGGACTCGAACCTCCGCTGGGACCAGCCGCACAGTCCATGACTGCAGCGTCTGAGACCTCTCGGCTAATCGCGCGCGGCACAAAATTTGTTGTGAATAGAGCTATCAATAGAGAACTAATATGTGGAAACATTATGCATGATGCTACAGCGAAAATGCAAATGTAGCAAGCGATAAACTTCTTCTTTACGTCGCTTTGAGGAGATGTAAGCGAAAAAAGTTTAAATGTTAGAATTTTATTGGATGTCGATCGGTGGGTTCTGAAATACTGGATGAATATAATTTGGCTAATTGTCGCATTACGAATTACGCTGCCTCAAGACATATACACAGCTTCTGTGTTAGTTGTATTTTTTCAGCCTTTAACATAAGATTATACCTCTTAATGAGTAGATTATGGCACCATTCTAAATTTGGTCAATAACTGTGTGAAATACTGAAAATCTAATTTTGTTGACCCTGTAACCCGTCAGATAAGGCACCTCAAGTGGAACCGTCCTGCACGTTTGTAGTTTAATGATATAGATGTGGTGGCCCTGTACGCCACGTGCCCAAAGTAAAGACAGTTGTACTGGTTCGTCTGCCAATGGCTATAGATTGGATCGTAATACTCATAAATTTAATTGAAGATTCTGCTATTTATTTCCATTCCCAAGTCCCTTATCAATTAATGTTCAAAGATTAAAATACAGAAATGCATTTGTATGTACACTACTGGCCATTAAAATTGCTACACCAAGAAGAAATGCAGATGATAAACGGGTATTCATTGGACAAATATATTATACTAGAACTGACATGTGATTACATTTTCACACAATTTGGGTGCTTAGATCCTGAGAAATCAGTACCCAGAACAACCACCTCTGGCCGTAATAACGGTCTTGATACGCCTGGGCATTGAGTCAAACAGAGCTTGGATGGCGTGTACAGGTACAGCTGCCCATGCAGCTTCAACACGACACCACAGTTCACCAAGACTAGTGACTGGCGTATTGTGACGAGTCTGTTGCTCGGCCACCATTGACCAGACGTTTTCAATTGGTGAGAGATCTGGAGAATGTGTTGGCAAGGCCAGCAGTCGAACATTTTCTGCATCCAGAAAGGCCCGTACAGGACCTGCAGCATGCGGTCGTGCATTATCCTGCTGAAGTGTAGGGTTTCGCAAGGAGCGAATGAAGGATAGAGCCACGGGTCGTAATACATCTGAAATGTAACGTCCACTGTTCAAAGGGCCGTCAATGCGAACAAGAGGTGACCGAGACGTGTAACCAATGGCACCCCATACAATCACGCCGGGTGATACGCGAGTATGGCGATGACGAATAAACGCTTCCGATGTGCATTCACCGCGATGTCGCCAAACACGGATGCGACCATCATGATGCTGTAAACAGATTCATCCCAAACAATGACGTTTTACCATTCGCGCACCCAGGTTCGTTGTTGAGTACACCATCGCAGGCACTCCTGTCTGTGATGCAGCGTCAAGGGTAACAGCAGCCATGCCCTCCGAGCTGATAGTCCATGCTTCTGCAAACGTCGTCGAACTGTTTGTGCAGATGGTTGCTGTCTTGCAAACGTCCCCATCTGTTGACTCAGGGATCGAGACGTGGCTGCACGATCCGTTACAGCCATGCGGATAAGATGCCTGCCATCTCGACTGCTAGTGATACGAGGCCGTTGGGATCCAGCACGGCGTTCCACATTACCCTCCCAAACCCACCGATTCCATATTCTGCTAACAGTCATTGGATCTCGACCAACGCGAGCAGCAATGTCGCGATACGATAAACCGCAATCACGATAGGCTACGGTACGCATTTCTCCTCCTTACACAAGGCATCACAACAACGTTTCACCAGGCAACGCCGGTCAACTGCTGTTTGTGTATGAGAAATCGGTTGGAAACTTTCCCCATGTGAGCACGTTGTGTCTGGAACCGCACGACCGCTACGGTCGCAGGTTCGAATCCTGCCTCGGGCATGGATGTGTGTGATGTCCTTAGGTTAGTTAGGTGTAAGTAGTTCTAAGTCCTAGGGGACTTATGACCACAGCAGTTGAGTTCCATAGTGCTCAGAGCCATTTGAACCATTTTTTTGAGCACGTTGTAGGTGTCGCCACGGCGCCAACCTTGTCTGAATGCTCTGAAAAGCTAATCATTTGCATATCATAGCATCTTCTTCCTGTCCGTTAAATTTCGCGTCTGTAGCACGTCATCTTCGTGGTGTGGCAATTTTAATGGCGTGTATTTTCCAATCTGCTCTTAATTTCAAAGACGAGTTTTAATTAAAACTCTCGATTCAGGAGCAACCTTATTCAATACGAAGCATATGTGCATTCAACATTAGCTTTTTAAAACGTCTTTATAAGGTTGCTTTCTTGTCTGTTTGTTCGGTACACATTTTTTTAATTGATCTTCCCGGTGAGATAGAGATTAAACTTTCAACAAACCTCGGAACTGGATGACGATGCAGTATTCACTTACTTTCTTGGTTGGTGTGTGGCGGAGGATACTTCATTTTTCTTTCTGTCTGTCCGGTGCAAATTTTGCACTTGATGCTAAACTAACTTCTCGATGAGCTGGAGACTTGAAACTTACCATATAGCTCAGAATGGTTGACAATACAGAATTAGCTCTCTTTCTTGTCTGGTGTGTGGCGGAGTGAACTTTGTGTACCGCTGCTGTTTCCCCGTTTTTCCTTTTCCAGTCACAACTGTTTCGCGGTACGAACGATGTTTCTGTCTCCACGTGAGGTCGATTATTTTTACCTTCACGGTCTTTTCGCGAGACGTACGTAGAAGAAAGCTATATATGGGTTCACTCAGGTGAAGAGAAACTGAAATAAACCTGAAATTTACAACATGTCTCTGTTGTAATCTCATAAAAATGTTTGGAACCGACTGAAAAATTTCACACATACAAGACTAAAAAGCAGAAAATAATTATTTAAATAAAAGTCTTTTTAATATAACATATTTTAAAGCGTACTAAAAGGAAAACGTTAGTTCTCCTAGCCTCATACAGATTATTAATCCCATACAGGCAGTCCTGAAAATTAATGCCCGTGAATTTTGAATAGCTGTGACAATATTTGTAAAACTTAAAGCGAAAAACATGGGGTGCGTGTAATAGATAATAGTAACGTGTGTAGAGAGTAGCTGCCTTTGAAAAAAATCACATAGTAGTACATATTATTTGCAGAGCAATAAAATTGTTTGTGAATTAGGTGAACTATTCACGCGTCAATGTTCCTTGTATGAGCCCCAAGTTTTTCGTTTTAAATTTTGCAAGTATTGTCATAGCTGTTCAGAATTTACAATCACATATTTTCAGGATTACCGATATGGGTTTACGAATCTTTATGGCGGTAGGAGAAATTATTTTATACCTTTTACTCCTTTTTAAAAACGTGTTATATTAAAAACCTTATTATTTAAATCATTATTTCAGAACTGCAATCAGTACAAATCTTTTTCTATTCTGTACATGCTGTACAGCTTGGGAAGTAAGTGGTGGTTTAGAGACTCTGATATTGTTTGCTGTTTATCTGATTATGTTCGACGTGACTGTTGCACGTCTTTATATTTCAGGTTTTGCGTGGATAGATGTAGCTCTATCAGACGTAGCCAGAGACTTGTATGCTCTCCGAGTCAAATTATGTAATTGCTAGTAGCAAGTGCGATCTTAAAATCCTATTGAGTATTCGTTTATGCCCCATTTCTTTCTGTTGCATGAAGTAAGTACTACCTACTCTTGAATGTGTTTATGAAACGTGGCCAGGCTGTGTTATAAATTACATCATGTGTCAAAACTTTATGTAGATGGGCGCATTTTCAAGGCATGTTTCTGAAGACATACTTTCATATTAGATCATTACACAAAAATAAATTCTCCCACGTACAAGTTGAACAACAGCAGTAATAAGCAACAAACCCTATCTTACACCGTTTTTAACAAGAAATTGTCTATCTTGGGCTTCCATTTTTGCTATTCCCACTCTTATACGGGCATAAAAGGCAGCTGAACAGCATGTCTTCTGTGTTGATGCTAGACAATTCATTGGCCTGTTGGTGTAGTGCCGTTCCTAAAACATAAGAAAACACAGCAAATGTACTGAGTTTAGAATGGAATTCCGCGATTCTTATGTCCCACAAAGCATAAATGATCTACAACAGCCGGAGTTTACACTACGGCAGATATCTGCCCTGGTTTCTATTCCGTGTTGGAATAGCTCAAAAACATTTCCGAGGATTTCCACGTACTGCAGAGCTTGCGTGGGATGAAACAGATAAACATCTTTGGACCCCTGCCATAAGAATGGGGAATTACGAGGCCTACTTCTCGTAGTGCACGTGGAAATTTATTTATAAATGTAATGGGCGGAAAGGAAATGGCATCCAGAGATGTAATGTCAGAAAGCCAAGATGAATAGCTGTGAACACCTGAAATTTTTGTCCTGCTTACACTGGTAGGGAAAAAAATTGTTACAGCATCATGATATATGTGAAAAGCATAAAGTTGTGCCATAGAAGAAGAACTGGGAAGAAATAAATGTTTTAGACTTCAACCTAATGTAGTGAACATTATCTGCCTGGTAAAGAATACCAATTGTCAGTGTGGAAACTACGAAATGTATTGCTACTTTGGTTTTGATTCGCTGTGAGCAGAATGTGAGTAAAATCATCGAGCAACTTTGTGTTTTGTAGATCAGCGACGATTGTGAGATGGCATACACCGAGAAATGCGGGAGAAATTTCCGGATTCGTTTTGAAGAATATAAGAACCCTAAGGGGAATAAGCAACTGCCTTCGAGTTGCATGTCACAAACAACATAAGCTCTGAAACTTGAACGATAAGTTCCAAATCCTTTATCTGTAAAGAAAATATTCTAGAAGAGATCGAAATTTTTAGTCGTTTTAAAAAGTATACTCATCAACGGACAAACTGACCTGCAAAAAAAGAGGTTCTTTGATAACTTTAGTCATATTCTACTTACAACTAATCAAAACCAATGTAGCAGTTATATTCTCATTTCGCACCACCATTTGTTTTTAATATTTTTATTATTTATTATTTTTACTTGTTTTTGCTTAGGTCTGCGAATAAATATACGCACATAGATATCTGAAATTGTTAGTCTGTCCACAGCTTTATTCATTGGTCATCGTTATACAGGGTGTACATGAAGGCCGGGAACACTTTCAATTATTTATTGCACAAGAACCAAACATTGTACAGATGTCATACATATTGCATTTTGAAGAGATACTCTGAAAGTTGCTTTTTTTTTTATTTACGAACATTCGATATGCGAACCATGAGTGACCCGGTAGACGCCAATACGGTAATCGAATTCTTGCCATACCCGTCCCAGCGTGGCATCGCCGACTGTGGCAGTCGCTTCCCGTATTGTCTCCCGGAGCTCTGCTACATCACGTGATAGAGGCAGTACGTACACCAGAGCTTTAATGTGTCCCCACAGAAAAATTTACACGGAGTGAGATCTGGTGATCGGGGAGGCTGTTTCATCAGCTGCCCCTTCTGTAGCACGGCCTTGTTTGCAACTAACGCTGACTATCGGCAAATTACTCAACTACGCTGTGGCGGTATGTATGAAAAAAAAAAACTCTCACGGTTTTTCTTCAAAATGACGTATGTACTGCACAATGTGGCGCAATAAATAATTGAAGGTTTTCCCGGACTTTATGTACACCCTGTATATTTGTACGTTTTTCCCGCCTTAAGTGCAAATCCAACGGAAATGCATGTGAACTGGCTCCCATTTTCAACATACGGCATTTTGTTCTAGGCAACTTATCTTCCCATTATGTTACGTCCATATTATTGCGTTCCTATTTCCTGCCGGTAATGTGTTTTTATACAGCTCAACACTTGTTTAAAGCTTGAAAATCGTAAATTAATTGTGGATCGAAGAAGAAGTCTAAATAAATACAGCCTACATGGAAAAATATTCCACCTTCGTGTAATGTAGGGCCTATTTATTTGTTTCAAGATTTGCTTTTTAATGCGTGTAGTGTTTTCATAAGGACACCCCCATGTTCATAGAGCCTTTCTGAAACTGTTCAAAAATAGATCGCAAATGTTAGGGGGTATATTGTCTTGATAAAAACGCAGGTTGACTGCAGGCGAACAACCAGTGACATGATCGAACAGCGGGATCCTGTATCGCTTGCATGTGGTTTACGGCGGAAGATGTATCAGGTGCCTCACTTAGTTCATTTTGAAATTCTTCCCCACCTAACTGAACGGTATCTTTTACATCTTCGTACAGGCTGACAATTATTGAACTATATGAAAAAAAAGTAAATTAGTTACAGGCTACGGCTTGCACACACTTTATTCAACAGGTAAACGTCACTTCAGATATTCGGATTTAGGTTATGACGTGTTCGATACACCTGCCATCATTGGCGATGATGTGGCGCAGACGAATAGCGAAATTCAGCATGGCCCACTGAAGTGGCAGAACATCGACGCTGTCGATGTCCTCCTGGATGGCTGTTTTCAGCTCAGCAACGGGTTTGGGTTTATTGCTGTATACCTTGTCTTTCACAACAAGGAGTCACACGTATTCAGTTGCGGAGAATGTGGCGGCCAATCGAGGCTCATGCCAGTGACCTCTGGGTACCCCAGAACCAGTGCTGCTCCAGGACATCAAACACTCTCCTGCTTCGATGGGGTCGAGCTCCGTCTTGCATGAACCACTTCATATCGAAATCATGGTCACTTTCGAGAATGGGGTGAAATCATCTTTGAAAACCTTCACATATCGTTCGGTAGTCACTGTGCCATCAAGGAGTATCGCACCGATTGTTCTGTGAATGGACACTGCATACCACACAGTCACCCGTTGAGGGTGAAGAGACTTCTCGACCGCGAAATGCGGATTCTCAGTCCCCCAAAGATGCCAAGTTTGCTTATTCGGCGAACCCATCCAAATGAAGCGCGCTTCGTCGCTAAACCAAACCACGCATGCGCATACTAATTTCCATCATGCACTACGGCCAACTGCGCACTTTGAACGCCCTAAAGCAAACCACTCACAAGTCACGACGATTTTATTTCGTATAGTTCAATAATTGCCACCTTGTACATACTCTGCAAGCCACCGCATAGCGCATGGCGGAGGATACATTGTACCATGTCTCTTCGAATGGAGCAAGGGACAAACTAGTGTCTATACGCCAAAGTACGAACCCTAATTTCTCGCATCTTATCTTCGTGGTTCTTACGCGAAATGTACGAGGGTCACTTCGAAAGTAATGCCTCCTATTTTTTTGTTGTGACTTTGGTTGTCCGCGCCAGATGTCGTTGGTATAGTGCTAATGCTCGAACATTTCTCTTTCATTCGCACGTGATTCCGTTGTTCTGCGGTTATTGGCGCCAGGAGAGGAGAGTTCCAAAATGGAGTCTGATATGGACAGGATATGGGGCTGAATTCCTTATTGCTGAAGAAATTGCATCGATTGAAATCCAACGACGCTTGCTGAAGGTGTATGGAGACGATACAATAGACGTGGGCAATGTGAGGCGACAGGTACGGCATTTTCAAGGTGGTGAAAAGGGTGTGCACGACAAGCCAAGTCCCGATCGACCCTTCACAAATGTCATCCCTCGCAATGAAGGTCAACTCACCCATGCTGATCGCCGAATAACGAACAGAAAATTGTGTGGAAAGCTGAATGTCGGCTGTAATGCCTTGGAAAAAATGTTGGAACATCTTGGTTATCCCAAGGTCTGTGCGAGATGGTTCCCACGGATGCTTACAGAAGAACAAATAACTCATCGGATGTGAATTTGTCAGGACCTGCTGGACCAATATGAAGCTGAAGGTGACAATCTTCTGAATATCATCGTCACCGGAGATGAGACGTGGTGTCACCACTACAAACCGGAATCCAAAGACAGTCCATGGAATGGCGACATGCGAATTCTCCATCAAAGAAGAAATTCAAGAAATAGCCGTATGCAAGCAAAGTGACGTGCACAGTCTTCTGGGATAGCCAGGGTGTGGTTCTTTTGTATGTCCTGGAGCCTGGAGAAACCGCCAGTCCAATACGCTATATGTCGACACTGACTAAGCTGAAAGCCAGAATTTCCAGGGTAAGGCCAGAGAACAACGTCAACTTTCACTTGCAACATGAAAACGCCAGGCCCCACACCAATTTTGCGACCACGCAACTCATTGCAAAATTCGGGATGGCTGCCCTACCACATCCACTGTACGGTCCCTATTTAGCCCCTTCAGACTTTCATCTCTTTGGGCCTCTGAAAGATGAACTATGTGGCGAATGTTTTCAAGACTCGGATGCTGTTGTCAAATCTGTAAAGAAGTGATCAGCCTCAGCTCGTTCCGATTTTTACACACGCGGCATGCAGGTTCAGGTTCATCGTTGGGAAAAGTGCATAACGAATCGTGCTGACTGTGTAGAAAAATGACAGTCTGTTGCTGAAATGTTGTTCTAGTCAGCTGTTCTGTTGTGATTTATGTACCTCCTGTAGTTGCATAAATAGAAATAGGAGCCATTACTTTCGGTACGACCCTCGTACGTTGGTGGCAGTAGAATCGTTCTGCAGTCAGCCTCAGACGCCGGTTGTCTAAATTTTCTCAATAGAGCCTCACGAGAAGAACGTCGTCTTCTCTCCAGGGATTCTCATTTGATTTCGCGAAGTATCTCCGTAATACTTGCGTGCTGACCGAACCTATCAGTAAGAATCTAGCAGTACGCCTCTGAACTACTTCGATGCCTGCCTCTAATCCGACCTGGTGGGGATCCCACACTCTCGAGCAGTAATTAAGAATGGGTCACACTGGCGTTCTATATGCGATCTCCTCTGTAGATGATCTACACTTTTGTAAAATTCTGACGATAAACAGAAGTTGACCATTTGCCTTCCATACTATCCTCCTTACGTGCTCGTTCCGTTTCATATCGCTTTGCAACGTTATGCATAATTTAATCGACATCAACTGTGTCAGGTAACACACTACTAATGCTGTAGTCGAAAGTTACAGGATTGTTTTTCCTATTCATCTTCACTAACTTAAGTTTTTATACATTTAGAGCAAGTCGCCATTCGTGATACCAACTAGAAATTTTGCCCAAGCCACCTTGTATCCTCATAAAGTCACTTAACGACAGACACTTTCCTGTATACTAAGTATCATCAGATAAGAGCCACAAATTACTGCTCACTCTGTCTGTATTGTGAATAAAAAACAACCTTTATTACAAATGTCTATATTTCCTAAGTAATTATTAATCAATTGCCCAACTCTGCTCTCTTTTATGGCCACGCGATCTAACATAAATAATGCGAAGTGACTGACATTATATACATACCAAACACTAGAAGACACTACTTTCAAAGATGACCTACGGTGGTGTGGAACCACAGTGGAAATAAACCAACGTGATCACAGCTGTTTAGCTTTATAGCCCTAATAAGCCGAAACAATTTGTGATATCGCCTTATGTACTGCATCCAGAGCATCGAAGTGATGGTTCTTGTACTCGTCTGCGATGATGGAAGAACTCCAGCCACAAAATAAACTCTTCCAAACACTAGGACGGCAGGTGGCGGTCCTCTGACTAATACACTCTAATACTGTCTTCTCCTCTGTGTTCTACAGACGAGAAACGCAAACTTCCAGCCACAAGGACGGAGTTCAGAAAACGTCTCAACGTAAGTATAGGCAGAAGTATTGCTCTCAATTACTTAACACTGCGTACTCAACAATGACTTCCAACCCGGAGGTGAAGTCCAGAATCGTATGGGTTCGCAACAGTACAGTGCTTAACTGTTCTAACTATAAACTCTCCTCAGAACAAAGACAGCAGGTCCGTCTGTGCCAACAAAGCTGATACTGAGCGACCGACAGACACAGGAGCTCAAAAACGGAAGACCTTGTCTGTCCGCCGCTGGCTTCCCAGCAAGGCTCGGCTCCCCACCACCGTACCGAAGACGAATCATATTCCCGAAACTACGGAATATTCTCCCTCTCTACAGATTCTTCTGGATGCTGATCAACCATATTTTAGACTTTTGTCTAAGTTTGCGAGGAAATACCTATACTCATTCAATGGTACGCTTCTGAGTAAAAATCCGCGGAAATAACACAGCCTGCATGATTTCCAAGGTGACGCTTCCTCGTTCCTCTCAGCTGCGTCCCAGATTTTCGTAGTTTCCGAAGTATAATCCTTCCCGTCCGGCTAAAAACCGGCCGGTCGCAGCTCTATTGTGCGCCAGCGCTCAGGTGTCCCAGCGTCAGTGTTGCTACTTCCTGTGTTTAAGCAGGACCTTGAGTTCCGCCTGCCGTTCCATTTCCACTGTCGTTCCAAACTCTACTAATATAGCCAATCATTCGTTACGCTGTTCTGATAATAAAGACCCGCCACCTTTCATGCAATAAGCGTTAACAATTATTTACAAGGCGTATGTGACAATGTCAGTCTACTTTATATAATCATATATACGATGTAATTGTGTTTGTAGATCACGGCAAAGTATGTGGATGAGTCCCTGTAAGGTGCGAAATTATAGCCACCTTACAAAGTCTTCGAGCTACTCATATCTGGAAACCTAATGCATATGCTGCTACATGATACTCCGCAAGCCACCAAATGGTGTGTGGCGGAGGTACTTTTTGTTCCACTAACTGAGCCCTCCAACCCTGTTCCACTCGCCTATACGAGGTGCATTCAAGTTCTAAGGCCTCCGATTTTTTTCTCTGGACTGGAAAGAGATAGAAACATGCGCATTGTTTTAAAATGAGGCCGCGTTCATTGTCAATACGTCCCAGATATGGCAGCACCGTACGGCAGATGCAATTTTACCGCCAGCGGCGAGAATGAGAACTGTTTTAAATACTTAAAGTGGCGACGTTTTCCATACTTGAACAGCGTGCAATCATTCGTTTTCTGAATTTGCGTGGTGTGAAATCAATTGAAATTCATCGACAGTTGAAGGAGACATGTGGTGATGGAGTTATGGATGTGTCGAAAGTGTGTTCATGGGTGCGACAGTTTAATGAAGGCAGAACATCGTGTGACAACAAACCGAAACCACCTCGGGCTCGCACAAGCCGGTCTGACGACATGATCGAGAAAGTGGAGAGAATTGTTTTGGGGGATCGCCGAATGACTGTTGAACAGATCGCCTCCAGAGTTCGCACTTCTGTGGGTTCTGTGCACACAATCCTGCATGACGACCTGAAAATGCGAAAAGTGTCATCCAGGTGGGTGCCACGAACGCTGACGGACGACAACTACCAGAGCCTGCACCATTCATCAACGGTGGTCTTTCTGCAAATCGTTACTATCTTCTGACGTTGCTACTTTGTTATAGACAACTACATCATCTGCGAACAGCCGTAGAGAACATCCGAGGCTTTCTACTAGATCGTTTATATATACTGTAAATAGTAACAGCCGCATGAGACTTCCTTGGGGTACTCCGGAAATTACCTTTACATCTGTCGATTTAGTTCCGTTAAGAGCGACTTGTTGAGTTCTGTTTGCAAAGAAGTCTTGCATCCAGTCGCAAATTTGCTCCGGTACTCGATAAGCTCGAATTTTTTTGCGCTAAACGGCACTGCGGGACGGTGTCAGATGCCTTCCTGAAGTCAAGGAACACGGCATCAACCTGAGCGTCATTGTCTAAGGCGCTGTTGATGTCATGGAGCAACAGAGGGAGCACCGTTTCGCAGATCTCTGTTTGCCGAATCCATGTTGATTTTTAAAGAGATTTTCCTTCTCCAAGAAAGTCATAATTCTTGACCATAAAACATATTCCATGATTCTACAATAGATAGACATCAACGATACAGGTGTGCGCAACTGTCCTACGGCCCTTCTTAAAAACGGGAAAGACCTGCGCTTTCTTCAAACCGCTAGGTACTTTTCGTTGCTCAAGCGATCTACAATAAATTGGTGCTAGTAGGGGAGCAATTTTGTAGAATCTTATATGTATGTCATCTGGTCCTGACGCCTTTCCACTACTAAGCGACTGTAGTTGTTTTTCTATTTGGCGATCGGTTATCTTAATATCCGCCGTTTCGACGTTCGTACGACGGTTAAAAGGAGGGACCGTGTAAAATTTTCCGCTGTGAAACAATTTCGGAAGACCGAATTCAATATCTCGGGCTTCTCTCTGTTATCCTCCGTTTCGGTGCCAATATGGTAGCTGAGTGAATGAAGAGCTGATTTTGACTCATTTAATGACTTTACATACGACCACAACCTCTTCGGGGTTTTACTCAGATCGGTTGACAAAGTTTTACTTTCAAAGTCATTGAACGCTTCTCTCATTTCTCTCCTTTACGCTCATTTTCGCTTCGTTCAGCTTTTGTTTGTCAGCTAGGTTTTTACTTCTTCTGAATCTGAGGTGAAGTTCTCTTTGTTTACGAAGCAGCTTTCTAATACGGCTGTTAAACCATGGCGGTTCTTTGCCATCGCTTAACACCTTACTCAGAACATTCTCGTCTTGGGCATATTGCACGATTCATTTTAATTTTTCTATTTGTTTTCCACACCTTCGTCCTCATCACCGAAGTAAAGAGTCAGCCTACATTACACTTGTCCATCCTCTGCTGGAATATTGCTGCGCGCTGTGGGATCCTTACCAGGTAGGATTGACGGAGGACATCGAAAAAGTACAAAGAAGGGCAGCTCGTTTCGTGTTATCGCGCAGTAGAGGTGAGAGTGTCACTGATATGATACACGAGTTGGGGTGGCAGTCACTGAAACCAAGTCGGTCTTCTTTGCGGCGAGATCTATTTACGAAATTTCAATCGCCAGCTTTCTCTTCCGAATGCGAAAATATTTTGTTGACACCCACCTACGTAGGGAGAAATGATCAACATAATAAAATAAGAGAAATCAGAGTTCGGACGGAAAGATTTAGGTGTTCGTTTTTCCCACGCGCCACTTGAGAGTGGAATGGTAGAGAAGTAGTAAGAAAATGGTTCGATGAACCCTCTGCCCAGTATTTAATTGTGAATTTCAGAGTAACCATGTAGATGTAGATGTAGATGTAGAATATTTGATGTTGACTGCTAAGATACCCTGAAATTTATATACTGTCACTCTTGCTAAGCAGAAATATCTTCTTACCTTTCTTAACATTCTTTGTCAGATCCGTTGTCATAGATACTATCACAGCCTTTTTGATCATAGATACCTTCCTCTGCGTTAACTGATTCGATAAGCCCTGGGCTGTTCGTTGCCAGGAGGTCTAAAACGTTACCTTCACGAGTTGGTTCACTATCTGCTCAAAATAATGTTCGGACAAGACATCCAGAACAATGTCACACGAATCCCTATCTCTGGCACCAGTTTTGATAGCATGACACACCCTATCTATACCTGGCAAGTTGAAGTTACCCCGTAATACAGCGGCATGATCAGGAAAATTACTAGCGATATTCTGCAAGTTCTGTCTGAAGAGCTCTATCACTAGGGCTCATGACGCAGGCAGTCTATAAAAGGATGCGATTACCATTTTTGACCGTTCTTTGATACTCAGTTTCACCCAGATTAATTCACAATCGGAACTGGGATAAGCTCGTTAGATGTTATGGAATTCTTTTTTGTAATAAACACGCCGCCACCACTGGCTACTAACCTATCCTTAAGATGCGTATTGCAATCTGAACTTAGGATTTCGTTGTCACTGACGTCCGGTTTCGACCAACTTTCTGTTCCTAATACAAAACGTGCATTATAACCTTGATTAAGCGATTCTAATTCTGGGACCTTTCTTTGGATGCTCCTGCAGTTTACTAAAATCATATTAATATTTCTTATCTCTGATCTGCGAGGACCAAGATTTTCTGAGGTCGCTGTGACTGACTTAAGAGGCAAATCGTCTTTGATCCCAAGGGAGGGGTTCTCTTACCTAAAAAAGCCCCATGTGCACGCCACACGTACTCCTCTACACTAGTAACAGCTTCCTGTCTGTAGTGCACTCCTGACCTATTAAGGGGAACCTTACAGCTCTGTACCCTATAGCGGAGGCCGAGAAAGTCGGAGTCGTCTGAGGTTCCGGTTTAGACCATTCACTCTGCTTCAAACCAGAGGACTGCGATCAACCCTGGGTACGATGCTACGAATAGACAGCTTAACCTGCACCGCGCATGCGATGCTACGAGGTGCATTCAAGTTCTAAGGCCTCCGATTTTTTTTCTCTGGACTGAAAAGAGATAGAAACATGCGCATTGTTTTAAAATGAGGCCGCGTTCATTGCCAATACGTCCCAGAGATGGCAGCACCGTACGGCAGATGCAATTTTACCGCCAGCGGCGAGAATGAGAATTTTTTTAAATACTTAAAATGGCGACGTTTTCCATACTTGAACGGCGTGTAATCATTCGTTTTCTGAATTTGCGTGGTGTGAAATCAATTGAAATTCATCGACAGTTGAAGGAGACATGTGGTGATGGAGTTATGGATGTGTCGAAAGTGTGTTCATGGGTGCGACAGTTTAATGAAGGCAGAACATCGTGTGACAACAAACTGAAACAACCTCGGGCTCGCACAAGCCGGTCTGACGACATGATCGAGAAAGTGGAAAGAATTGTTCTGGGGGATCGCTGAATGACTGTTGAACAGATCGCCTCCAGAGTTGGCATTTCTGTGGGTTCTGTGCACACAATCCTGCATGACGACCTGAAAATGCGATAAGTGTCATCCAGGTGGGTGCCACGAATGCTGACGGACGACCACACGGCTGCCCGTGTGGCATGTTGCCAAGCAATGTTGACGCGCAACGACAGCATGAATGGGACTTTCTTTTCGTCGGTTGTGACAACGGATGAGATGTGGATGCCATTTTTCGATCCAGAAACAAAGCGCCAGTCAGCTCAATGGAAGCACACAGATTCACTGCCACCTAAAAAATTTCGGGTAACCGCCAGTGCTGAAAAAATGATGGTGTCCATGTTCTGGGACAGCGAGGGCGTAATCCTTACCCATTGCGTTCCAAAGGGCACTACGGTAACAGGTGCATCCTATGAAAATGTTTTGAAGAACAAATTCCTTTCTGCACTGCAACAAAAACGTCCGGGAAGGGCTACGCGTGTGCTGTTTCACCAAGACAACGCACCCGCACATCGAGCTAACGTTACGCAACAGTTTTTTCGTGATAACAACTTCGAAGTGATTCCTCATGCTCCCTACTCACCTGACCTGGCTCCTAGTGACTTTTGGCTTTTTCCAACAATGAAAGACACTCTCCGTGGCCGCACATTCACCAGCCGTGCTGCTATTGCCTCAGCGATTTTCCAGTGGTCAAAACAGACTCCTAAAGAAACCTTCGCCGCTGCCATGGAATCATGGCGTCAGCGTTGTGAAAAATGTGTACGTCTGCAGGGCGATTACGTCGAGAAGTAACGCCAGTTTCACCGATTTCGGGTGATTAGTTAATTAGAAAAAAAATCGGAGGCCTTATAACTTGAATGCACCTCGTAGTTTGCACAGTGCGTGGGATGCTGGTTGCCTTCACGAAATCAGTCATCCGCCGAAGGAGCCGAGGGTACCCTCAGAACCCAAGCGATAGGCGTCATCCGTGCCCTCATGCGGCACTATATGCAGCCGGTTGCACCCAGCGTGGGCTCGATAGCCGCTGGCAGGGCCTCTTCCACATCACGGACGAGGCCCCTCCACTGGCATTCTTTCCCGCCTTGGCTGTTATTTCTCTGAGGGGCTCCATCATCCGCCTAACATTGGGGTTCCCAATAATAAGCATATCAGATTCATCACCACGCATGAGTGTCGACTTAGTAGTACCAAACCGCCGGTCTGGTCCAACGAGTAAGGTGATTCATATTAGTACAGGTAGCCTTTTACCGTACTTCAAGCGTATAGCAACATTGTTATTGGGCCCATGTTGTTTTCTGCGGTCTGCGATGTGTGGTAAACGAGAAGTATGCGGATGGCATGGTGGCCTGTGTTTCCCATAGCAATAGCGAGGGAGGCGATACAGTGGAAAGATACTGGACTCGTACTGGTGAGAAGGGCGCTTCATATCCCCCTCCTGACATCCGCATATATACCTAGAACTGATCTTGATAAGACTTTAAAGTAGTACGAAGATGGGCAACTTGTTCAGAAATGTAAAATTATGCACTTTCAAATCCATGTTCTCAACCCTGTTGCACACATTTATTCCGCTCAAACGCGCCCAGTGCGAGTCGCTTGTTTACAAGGTATTGCGTGGCTAAAAAGTTCGATCGGCCAGTGGCAGATATCTTTGCACCGCTTGCTGTAATATATCTCGATCAGTTCAGGCGCATTGACTGGCTCCACCAATGAGGGTGCAAGCCAGCAAAACTGAGTTGTGCCAACACGCTCTGAAAGAAGAATCCTCACACCTCTCTTTTCTGGATCCTGGATTGGCGGATTTTGCGGACACTGCTGGTGTTTCAGCGCCTCAGCATGCTGCTTTGTACAACTGGGTGAGATTACTGCCTGCTGTAGGCGTTAAGCAAGCATTTCATTCGCGTTCCACCTACATTCTTGCGTTATTGTTTGTTCAGAATGACTTCTCGTGCCATTTGTTTGTCAGTGTGTAAAAAGATTTCGATATTCCTTTGTGACCTGTGACCTGTTCGAACTCATGTGGATGCGTTGGTGGCACATCGATTTACAATTGTCCCATCTATGATTTTAACTGGCTTTCGACACCTGGCCTCCCCCCCCCCCCCCCCCACTCCCGCTGTCTCTCTTACGAAGCAAGGAAAAAATTTTGTATCTTTAATTAAAGTTTTCATCAAGTATGTGATCTGCTAACCAGAGTATCGCTTGTTCTTTTGAACATGTTATGGGAGTGACAGTGATCAATGTGTTACAAATATTTACTATCACAAACAGTCCTTATCACAATTTATTTATTATGGTGACCGGTTTCGACCGCTACTGTGGTCATCTTCAGACCAATGGGTAAGAACCTCCATCTGCTGGAGAATCACTACTAGAGTACTAGAGTAGTGATTCTCCAGCAGAAGGAGGTTCTTACCCATTGGTCTGAAGATGACCACAGTAGCGGTCGAAACCGGTCACCATAATAAATCAATTGTGATCAAGACTGTTTTTGATAGTAAATATCGCTTGTTCTGCTGATTGATGTTGCCATGTCGGATTATCATTTCATTACTATTATTCCAAACACTATAACACCCATTTCTCAAATTTTTTTCTTACACATGTGTATGTACACCATATCCTTTGTCCACAACTACAGCCACATGGCGTTGTCAATTCATATTGATACTGAGCCTTGGCGGAACTGGCGCCAGTTGTATCTCTGACTTGAGTACGATAGATTTCCCAGTGCAGAGTGTAAGTAGGCTATGTAAGTAGGCTGTTTAGGTTCTTATACTGGTAACGCCGCCGCCACGTAGCGCTCTCTGTATGAAAATCACTGGCTGTGCTGTGTGTAGTCTGTGGCTAGTTTGCATTGTTGTCTGCCATTGTAGTGTTGGGCAGCGGCAGCTGGATGTGAACAGCGCGTAGCGTTGCGCAGTTGGAGGTGAGCCGCCAGCAGTGGTGGGTGTGGGGAGAGAAATGGCGGAGATTTGAAATTTGTAAGACTGGATGGCATGTATATTATGATTATTAAGGTAAATACATTGTTTCTTCTCTATCAAAATCTTTCATTTGCTAACTATGCCTATCAGTAGTTAGTGCCTTCCGTAGTTTGAATCTTTTATTTAGCTGGCAGTAGCGGCGCTCGCTGTACTGCAGTAGTTCGAGTAACGAAGATTTTTGGTGAGGTAAGTGATTTGTGAAAGGTATAGGTTAATGTTAGTCAGGGCCATTCTTTTGTAGGGATTTCTGAAAGTCAGATTGCGTTGCGCTAAAAATATTGTGTGTCAGTTTAAGCACAGTCCTGTATAAATTGTTCTAAGGGGACGTTTCAAGAGGTTTGTCTTTGGGCTTGGGCCGGCTCGAGATATAAGGGGGTGCCGACCGCGAGTAGGGGCTGAGGACACGACGCTTGGAAACGTAACGTGGAGGTTGGTTGACTGGGGACAGAAGCGAAGACGGCGTGCCTGGGGCCGGGTGGCGGTTGTCACGTGGTTGTACTGGAGTCGGCGGGAGTTGGTCGGCGCTGTGTATTCTCCGGCAACCTCGTGAGCTGTAGATGTGCCCGCTTTCTTGGAAAAACACGCTGTTATGATCTTGCGAAGTGATGGTCTGACACCTTCGCAAAATCGTCCCAGCATCAAAGCATCAAGACACCAAGTTAAGTACGCTATTTACTAAGAGCTTTCAGTTAACTGTCATTGTGATCGCTCTTGGTACAGTAAGATGTTGCAAGACGTGTGACATTATGTTTGTTCGATTTCATTCGAGGCCTCTTCCTAGGCGTGTGCTCTGCTTCCGCATAATATTGATGTATTTGCAGATATGTGTTATTAAGTTTTAGTGCTGGTTTTCCTGAGTCAGTTCATTTCTCACTCTTAGTGTTGTTATCAAGTGCTGTTTCTCTTAAAGGAAGCCCTTGTGAGCGAAATTAGTTTTTGTTTAGCCTTGGTTTTATAGGTTAATTTACTGGTTAATCTTAAATGTTAAGGTTAAGAAAAGTTTTTCTGCTTCCTGTTGTCGGGTGTGATCTGTGTTCCAGTGAGCTGGGGGCAGTGGGCAACCGAAGCACAGGGTTTCCCTTTAGATTACAAGTTTGACTTACGAGCGATGGACTTCCCCTGAGCTCATGGTCCTCTTCAGTAGCGTTTGCTTGTTTTACATTTTGGTCTACTCGACGTGGTGTTGCAAACCTGAGCCACGTCTTATTTCGAAGTTAAGTATTACTTCTCTCAGTCGGTTCCACCGTTCGTGGTTAAACATCGGCCTTGCTTGGACCTTGCTTCCGTTGTTACACATTGATCATTGTACAAAGTTGTAACTTTCTATGCCATAAAGGTTCATCTGACAAGTTGCTCGCTCTGGAAGATTGACAAGTTACGTTTAATATATATGTGTTTTGAGTATTTCTGTAAAACCGGGGCTTTGTATCAACTGTTACTTTACATGTATAGTTTAGAAATGAAAAAGGGTTTTAAATAATGTGTCTAAACTAGAGTTTTGTTAAAGTTATGGTTGAATTCAGCCTTAGTTCAAATGGCTCTGAGCACTATGGGACTTAACATCTATGGTCATCAGTCCCCTAGAACTTAGAACTACTTAAACCTAACTAACCTAAGGACAGCACACAACATCCAGTCTCAGCCTTAGTGGCTTTTGTCTATTTTGGTGGGAGATTCTGGGTTAATAACTTGTTAACCTGGTTATGATATTATGTAATGAGTTTCTTAAATATTTCGCCTGACTGGCAGTCCTTAATGTTTATGGGAAATGTTTTATTAACTTATGATTTCATGTAATGAATGTCTCTTCAAAAATCTTGCCCAAGTGGCACCTGTTAAATCGTTTTGGGGAGTTAATAAACCCATTGGAATTGAAATGTTCACTTTCTTGGGTCAGCCCTTCCACCTCATTTACATTTAAAGGTAAAACGAAACAGCTATTAAGTAATAACGTAGCAGGTACTATGTGGCCTCATGGGACCTAGCTCGATTTCCCTGTGTGGTTCTTTCTGAAAGGCAACCACCCACTCATTTTGCAAAGCATGTTCCAGTATTTTTTAGCAGTCAGGTAAGGACGCAATTGTGTAATTCTAGTGTTGCAGCTGGGAGTAGTAATTTGACTTCAGATGTCCCAAAGCATATTCTTTATCATTTTTTGAAGTGATAACTACACTGGTGTGCAAAACTTATGGACGAAAGTAAGTTTTACGTGATCTGTCACTGCCAAGTAACATAGCCCGATGAAACTTGTACCATATATAAAAAGAACTGCTAAAGTATATTATAGAATGTAACTAAAAGAAATATGCAATGAGACAAACAGAAAGGGCACTTCTACCTGAAGACTATAATTACAGCCGGCCAGTGTTGCCGTGCGGTTCTAGGCGCTTCAGTCTGGAACCGCGTGACTGCTACGATCGCAGGTTCGAATCCTGCCTCGGGCATGGATGTTTGTGATGTCCTTAGGTTAGTTAGGTTTAAGTAGTTCTAAGTTCTAGGGGACTGATGACCACAGATGTTAAGTCCCATAGTGCTCAGAGCCATTTGACTATAATTACACTGAAGTCGCCGCAGTTCGTGATGGTCGCCTGGAAAGTACACAAGGCGGGACGTGATTCTCGGTAGTGTTTGTGATCACCACGGACGGCAATCAATACTCTGCAATGTGCTCTCACACTGCCCACAAGGTTTTCAGGCAGTTCTTGTGGCAGAGCATTCCATTCCTCCAGCTGCATGGTTGGAAACTGCTGAATGGTCGTTGGTCCATTTGGACGTGCTGCAATATGTCTTCCTAATGCATTCCATACGTGATATACGGGATTTAAGTGGGGGTGAACGGACAGACCAGTCCATTTTCCGAATATCGTCTCATTCCAAGAGTTCCTCCACTTGAGCTATTCGATGCGGTCGCACATTGTTATCCATAAACACAAAGTCAGGGCCGAATGCACTCCTGAAAGGACTCAAATGGGAAAAAAAACAGGGTCACAATAACGTTGTTCGGTGAGTGTACAGTGTTCAGAGATTGGGGGTCATTACATCCATGCAACATTACGCTTCCTCAAACCATAGAACGTGGACTACCAAAACGGTCATCTTCAAAATGCTGGATGTACCGTTAATGGCGAAAGGTGGAAACACACAATGCAGTCCGGAACATAGCCCCACATGACAGATAGTGTCATGATAAAACTAATGACTGAATTGTTGGAAGAAGACCAGTTCGATGATAAAGAATATCTTTCACAAGAAGTTAACTGAAATAGCTGAGTGGTCAGCGCGGCGGAATGCTACGCCAAGGGTCCCTGGTTCGATTCCCGGCTGCGGCGGGAGATTTTCTCCGCTCAGGGACTGGGTGTTCTTTTGTCCTAATCATCATTTCATCCTCATCTCCGACGCGCAAGTCGCCCAATGTGGAGTCGAATGCAGTAAGTACTTGCCCTCGGCGGCCGAACTTCCCCGAATGGGGGACTCCCGGCCCACAAAGCCGTACGCTCATTTCCATTTCAACTAAAAAAAGACTGCTTGTCAGTAAAGGTACTATTTCAATGCAACTGCCCGCCATGGTGACAGGCAGTAGACTGCTATTGTCAGGCAAAGCAATGGACCAGTTTTTTGGAACTGCTCGGCAGTCAACGGTCGTGACGTCATTGACATGCTTTTGGAACTACCTTTGGCTCAGCTGCTGAAGCTGTAGTATGGCAGGTACGTTGCGACTGATCAGTGAGGTAAATACTGTACATACCAAATATATGGTCCAGTTGACATTCATATGACCACCACCTATGCTCGACGCCATCGGCCAGTAGCCACACACAGACGGCAGGTGGCAGCTGTCTCAGTGTATAAAAAGCATGGCGATGGGAGGGGAGACGAGGAAAACAGTGCAGTCGTTGTCGGAATGTGGGAATGGAACGACCGGACGGGGTAGGCGAGCGGTTCTAGGCGCTACACTCTGGAACCGCGCGACAGCTACGGTCGCAGGTTCGAATCCTGCCTCGGGCATGGATGTGTGTGATGTCCTTTGGTTAGTTAGGTTTAAGTAGTTTAAGTTCTAGGGGACTGATGACCTCAGAAGTTATGTCCCATTGTGCTCAGAGCCACTTGCCCCTTTTTTTGGTGTGTGTGTGTGTTGGGGGGGGGGGGGGGGAATGGAACGATTTATCTTACATCCAAAAGAGCATGATCATTGGTTTTCGGGACAAGGGTGGAAGCATTTCCGAAACAGCTAAATTTGTTAATGTGGCGCTGTCTGAAATCAGCGCCGAGGAATCTGTGGCGCACCACCGACCATAAATGACAGATGTCAACGATGGCTGCGGAAATGTGTGCGGGCGAATGGACATCCTACTGTTGAGCAACTGACCGCCCAAATGAACCAAGGGGCTACCAGCAATGTCTCCCCAACCAGTGTTCAGTGAACGTTGCTGCCTAAGGATCTCCGCAACAGGAGGCTTTGCTGACAGCAGTGCATCAGCGACGAAGGCTGTAGTCTGCACGCCAATATTGCAGCTGGACGTCCACTGAGTGGCGTCAGGTGATCTTTTCAGATGACAGATGGCCGTTGGCGTGTATGGCGTGAACGTCTGAGAGCAAACATCCTGCAACAATTGTCGGAAGGGTTCAGGACCAAAGTCGAGCGTCTGGGGATTGTTTCGTGTCATTCCCTTGATCTCGTCATTCTGAAAGGCACAATGGATCAACACAAGTATACATATACCCCTAAATACAGTTTGTTTTTCCTCGCCACAGTGACATCTACCAGCAGGACAATGCAACGTGTCTGACAGCTGTCAGCGTGCGTGCATGTTTCGAAGAGCATCAGGATGAGATTAACGTACTCCCCTAGCCACCAAACTCCATCGAGAATCTGCGAGATAACCTCGAGTGGGCTGTTCCTCAACCGAGGAATTTAAAGCAGCTGACCACGGCACTGGAGTCGTCATGGCTCCACATCCCTGTCGGTACCTTCCAGAACCTCACTGACTCTCTTGACTGTCCTCTTGCACGTCTTGCAGCGGTCCGCGCTGCAAAAAATGGTTATTCAGGCTTTTGAAAGGCTTAGTGGACAGTGTATTACTTCAATTACAATGTTGAGAAGTTTTGACGACTGAGACAATGAGAGTTATACGAGTGTAATTGTCCTTTTCTGTGTGACCACAAACGCAGACACTTTGTAAATGTGCTTGCGAAGGTTCTTGTGTGATGGGAGTTCGGAGACGGAATGCAAAAAAATGGTAATCTGATTTATGTGTAGTTTGGTGGCTCAGTGGGAAGGTGCCAGAATGCAGATACAAAGGTCTCAGATTCCATTCTCTCACCCTCCTACGATTCCTATCTCCCGTGGTAATGTTTGTTAATATGAAAAATGTAGACTTACACTGTGGTTCAGAGCCCACATAAAACTACAGGTCCCTCTACAACTAATTTTGAAGATATTGCTGGAGAAAGTCGCCAATCAAAATAAGAGGGTTGGAACTTAAATAGTGGCAACTATTTATTCACAACCGATACAAAAGAGTTACATGTTTGCACCTATTACTGTCCTTCGCAGTAGTCACCAGCGTTGTGTAGAACCCGTTGCCAGCGATGTGGAAGGTGTAGTATACCGTTAGCAGAGCCTGTTCTGTTGATGGTGTGAATGGAGCAGTCTACTGCTTGTCGACTCTCTGGAACAGTTCTGAAGCGAATGCTGCGAAGCCAAAACTGAAACGCAAGCCCAACGAATGGCGTAATTATGGGTCGCTGCGAAAGTGCCGCGAAAGTGCGTCAGAGTCCCAGTATGGTGAAAGTTATGGTGATTCTCGTGTACGAATGTGGTGGTGTAACACTACCGCATTACGTTCCTCCACGGCAGACCGTCAATGTCCAGTATTACTGTTCGTTTTTGGAGCATCACCTGCGACCAGCTGAGCGAAAGAAGCGGCGACATTTTCTGCGCAACCCAGCCGTCATTTTGCACGCCAACGCGCGGGCACATACAGCGCAGACTATGGCTGCCCTGATCGGTCGATGGGACTGGAAAGTACTGTACCATACACCATACTCCGCGGACTTAAGTCCTTGTGACTTTGATTTGATTCTAAAGCTGAATTACTGCTAACCTTCGCTTGTCGTCATTTGTGCGTTCCCTTTTGAACCAAGAGTGCAACAGCCTCTGCTTCCTCAGCAGCCTCCGAATTTCGTTATTAAATCATGGTAGGTCTTTTCCATTCTTTATCCATGTACTATAGGCATAACTCTTCAGACTACGATTACAATCTGCTCATACTTTGCCCATAATTCCTCTACATCCATCTTACTGGAACTAAGTAATCATGTGATGATTGAAACTGGTCACATCGTAATAAACGAGCCTTTGCGATGTAGACAGTTCCGTAATTAAGTTTGAGACAACGGTCTACCACGTCCAAAAGGACCTTGGCTAGTCAAGCATTGTGGTGTTTAAGTCAACCTATAGGTTGATGACAGCTTTACTTTTGTTGATGAAATCTTCTCAGGTCCGACTTCCGGCGTCATATCGTTGCAGCATATGAAAGTAGAAAACGCTTTGAAACATTGCTACGATACGATGCCACGACTCAGCTGATAATCCAGGAAGATTTCATCAAGAGGAATTCGCCGAGAAACCCCGCATACCCTTATAGTTTTACTCTTTCCTTTACACTTTATTTTTGTTATCGTCTTACGTAGATTTACAATATTCAGGCTACAACAATAGCTAGTTTTAGTAGTAATAATACATTAGGATTGATCTGTCGTCAAGGTTTGAGTATTAATTCTTTTCCCGGCTTTTAGGTTTACACAGGAGAACTTCTTCGTATCTAGCTTCACATGGCCAACATCATATCAGACTGAAAGTTTGACTACTGAATTAGCTCATATTAGAATCACCTTCCGGCACAATGATCATAGTGAAAGACAGATGAACTGAGCAATACGCTATCAACAGACAATTAATCAGGTGAGTGATGAAAATAAGGAGGTGGCAAAAAAGTCGTTGTGGTTTTAACTGCATTGAATAGTTACAGGATGATGTGGATAATTGTGCAGAAGAATTTTCCTATTATTCTTAGTAAAGTTGTGTATATTTGTGCTGTACATTGTATGCTTCTGGGAAAATAAATAAACTAATGAATATTCGTATACTGGGTTATACTTTTGGTACATATGGATAAATGGACTTCAAATGTCTGTACAAACATTTTGAAACTAGAAGCTGCATGTCGCACTGTTTGGGCAAGTCCCAGTATCCGGAGTTGGCATAAAATGGTAATTAGATCATTCTGTCGCCTACGAGGCTCGTCTCCTGATGTAACCGTAAACTTTAGAGAAAACCCAAGTTCGCTTTGTTGAGGATGTCCACATCGAAACTAGTATCAATCACCTAGACGCGGTTGTGGCAATGAAGATTTAAAAGTTTAAAGGACAATTAACGCAAGTGGAAAGGTATATATGTTCAGTAAAGTAGATAAACGAGGAGTAGTGTCATATCGGAATGAACAACTTGAAACTTTCAGCACAGGGCAGGAGCATCTAGAGGAACTATGTCTCAAGTTTAAAAGAATAGTTAACCATGCACTAGACAGATATGTATCCAGTAGAACAGTTCACAATGGGAGGGGCTCTCCATGGTATGCAGTCGCTCTAAAGAAATTTCTAAAGAAACAGAGACTACTGCATACAAGCTGTCAAAGAAAGCATAGGACTGTAGATAAAAGATTCCGAATGAAGTGCGTTTGAGTATCAAGAGAGGAATGCTAGAAGCCTGTAAGAGGTCTATGATTAAGGAATTTGTTGTTAGCGCACTCGAGTAGATGCAATTTCGATGGATTGCCCACGCGCTGCCTGCGATATGTAAGCTAAAAGAGAATCTCAGACCAGAGAGCAGTGTTGTCAGCAGTAGGAACTGTGTAGCAGTAGGAGTAAGTAGTAGCTAGCAGTCGTGTGTATCGAGTTGGCTGGGCCAGTGGTGGGGAGCGATGGCGGAGCCTGAGCGATGTAGTATAAGGTAAAGGCAGTCTCGCGCATATATACTGTTTTAATATCAAGTCCCATGTAAATGTTTTTCAAAAATCTCTTAATAATAATTTTTCTTATAAAAATTAACTTTTGACAATCATTCATCTCAATTTAAAGATTTTACTAATTTCTCTAATCTATGATCTTCCCGATTATTGTAAAGCAAAGTCAGTTGTCTCTTTTTATACATGACCAATCTATGGGCCAGCATTGCACTGAGCTGTGCCAGAAAAATTTCTTATAGGAGCAGATATATACGCGTTATCTGGCGACCTTATTGAGGTAAGAATTTTCTATTTTGAATCACAATGATCTTTCAGGGCCATGACGCAGCACTGCTGACGTCCAAAATTTACCAGTTAAAATTCACAGTCAATTATTGAAAGATTATCTATGAGTCACATTTTTCATTTGGAGATTAGTCACATATTTATTGTTCCAAGGTTATGGAATTTATCTGTGGGAGGTTACGCTGAATGTGAATTATAAATAATTATATTTTTTACTGTTGGGAGGATTCGGAATTTTTATGTTGGGAGGTTACAAGCCTTTAATGACTACCTTATCAGAATATTGTCAAATGATCTTTCACAAAACCCAAAGAAATTCTAGTCATGTGTAAAAGCTGTTAGTAACCAAAACCTAGAGTCCAGGCACTCGTGAATGAGACCGGAAGTGAAATGAGGGTAGCAAAGCGAAAGCTGAGATGTTTAACTCCGTTTTAAAATATCCCTTTGGAAAAGAATTGCCCAATTCAAACATTGTACCACTGAAATGATGAGTTGAACAAATGTCCGTCTCAGTTGTGTTGAGAACCAGCTGAAACCGTGTAAGAGGTATGCGCTACCTGCGATATGTAAGCTATAAGAGAATCTGAGACCAAAGAGCAGTGTTGACTGCAGTACGAGCTGTGTAGCAGTAGCAGTAAGTTGTTGCTAGCGAGCAGTCGCCTGTTTGCACTTGTCAGTCCTGTCTGGTGCATCATGTTGGTTGGCCCGGTCGCGGTGCAGCGATGCCGGAGCCTAAGTATTATTGTATAAGGTAAAAAAGCGGCCTCGCGCATAACTAGTAATATTATGTAAACTCACATGTAAATCTTTTTAAAAAATGTCCTAATAATAATCTTTGTTTAATTTCTAACAAGCATTCATTTCAATTTAAAGAATTTAATATTTTTTTTAATGCATGATCATTCCGATTGTTGCAAAAGAAAAATCATTTGCTTCCTTTCATAAATAACAAATGTATAGGCCAGCATTGCACAGAGCTGTACCAAAAAAATTTTATATAAGAGCAGATATATTCGCCGTTTTTATTAAGGTAAGAATATTTCCTTTTTTATTCAGAATAATCTTACAGGGCCATGACACAGCGCTGCTGTCGTCCAAATTCTACCAGGTTACTGAATTTATTTGTTTATTACGAGGTTTAGGAATTTTTATGTTTCGAGCTTATATTAAATGAAAAAAGAATTTTGTGGGTACATTAAATGGGAAACAAATTTTGTAGGGAGGTTATAAATGAAAAAGAATTTCTGTAGGGAGGTTACAAATGTGAAACGAATGAATTTTGTGGGGACGTTACAGTTAAATTAGAATCATTAACCAAATAATAATTATATATTACATAAATTTTTTGTGGGGAGGTTACACTTGGCTCAGAACCACTATCAATAATAATCATTATTATTATTATTATTATTTTTAGAAATTCTGTGGAGAGGTTACACTTGGCGACATCCGGCCAGGATCGGATTTCCTTTGTGAATTTCTGAGAAGTAGTCATATATCTGCTCTTATTTACTTAAATGTAGTTTGCATCAGGCGCAACGCATTTACTAATTTGTCACTTTTTCTTTCACAGATCATCGGCAATTTATTGCTCTTTGTTGTAATTGTGTTTGTTCCATTTTTGCTTTGTCTTTGTTTCATTTTGTGCCTAATTTTGATTTGTGTAAAATGCCGCGAAAAACTGTTAACAGTACATCGCGATGTGCAATGAGTGAAAAAGCTGACTCGATTAATTTGACCGATAATACTTGCGACACTCAGTGTAATAGCGATAATCCTCCATTTACAGACAATCAGTGCGTACCGATCCGTAGTAATGATTTTAATGCTAATGATGAGCAAACAAATTCAACTATGTCCACCGTAAATGTAACAATTGATGACGCGGCATGTTCCGATACAATGAACGCTGCGCAGTTTGACACACCCGGTTTGCAAAATTTGAATAGTGAACAGATAAATTTTTCTCACGAAGATGAACAATGTAGTCAAAATACGTCAGATTTATCCGATTGGCAAACCTTTTTGTGAATCAGAGAATGACCTAGTGGTTGCACAAAGCGTGACAAATGCAGATACACCACCACACAACTCACAGAAATGAGTCGCTAATTTTGGCTTGGATCAAATTATGACATTATTGCTACAAATTAATGAAAACAATAAAAAACAAGACAACAATTACAAACAACTTAATGAAAAACTAGACAACAATTCCAAACAGTTGAATGAAAAACAAGACAGGTCGATCGAACAAATTAATGAGAACTTTAAACAGATTAATGAACAGATTGCAGCCGTTGCCGTGCAATGTCATGATACTAAAGAACAATTACATGAGGAAATTAAGGTTTGTGCTAGGAACAGTAGTGAAGAAATTAGATCTGTGGCACAAGAATTAAATTATAAACATGCAGCCACAACTAAATTACTTAGAGACGAAGTTAGTGCAGTCGCTAATCAATGTTCTGAGAACGCAACACAGTTACGCGACGAGTTTAAATTAATGTCAGCAGAACTTTCACGCACACTGGATGCGAAAGTAGACGCGAAATTTGACCAACAGAACAGCCAAATTGACGAACGTTTTAATCACCACCTACAAAACAGTGAAACGCGTTACCGTAAATTCATACAGGAACAGAATAAAGTAAAGCGACAAGTCATGGAAACAATTACTGCACAGAGACAGGAAGATAAGCGTAAATTGTTTACGAAAGCAAAAACGTACGTAGACAACAATATTGCTACGGTATCAGACGAAATCAAACAGTTGAACACCGAATTGCATGATGACATTTCCGATCTTAAAACAAAAACAGACACACACACACATTAGAGTTTCAGACAGTGACCGACAGACTTGAACAATTAGAACTAATACAGGGTCCCGATGCCATCAAAGCAGTCGTTAAAAAATTGAACGAAACCACACGTAAAATACAAAAACAAATTAATGCTTGTGATAATAAAAACGATGATCAGGTAAAAGCACTGACTGAAAAATATGATGAATTGGCCAGTCGTGTTGACGTTATCGAAAGTAATAATGACACCAAATCAGACGATACGTCACCAGTTTCGCTTAATCAAACACCCGAATTTCAAAATTTACAGCAGACGATCAGTGAGCTAGGTTCGTCTAATAATACATTACGTAGAAAATTGTCATCTTTAAAGCACGAAGTGACAGAGATGAAAAATGTTTCAGCCTCTAACACGGCACAGCATACGCCACATTCCGAACATTTGTCACACTCACACAGCATGTATAATTTAGGTAATTTACAGAGAGTACGTGAGTTAGATTCCGAACAGTCACAGACAAACAGATTCTCATACAATCCTGAACCTGTTCAGACATACAGAGACGATAATTTTGATTACAAGCATTTTCTATCCGTGAGAAAATTTAAAGTATTTAAAAACGACAGAACACAGATTCACCCCTTGGATTGGATACAACAATTTAGCTTTGCTTTTCCACCGACTTGGCCTGTAACACACAAACTTGAATTTATTTGCAGTTTCTTGGAAGGCGAACCGGCAACTCGTATGAGACCGATCGCGAGACAATGCTATTCGGTAGAAGAATTTCAGAATGCTTTTCTGTCAGCGTATTGGTCGAAGACAACACAGCGCGGAATCAAGGATCAACTAATTAGTTTACCGAATTACGAGAAATCAAATTTTTCCGCTGTCACGCAATTTTTTGAACACATGGTCCAACAAAACCAATACTTAAGTGAGCCGTATAGTGAATCTGCACTTATCTAATTATGTATTTCTAAATTACCACGATCATTAAGAGTATCACTTTTAACAGGACAGCAGAAAGAAAATATTTCGGCATTTAGAGATCTGTTACAACTTTTGGAAGTTCAGCAATCAGATTATTCCTTCATAAACAAAAATTTTTCATATCATAACCAAGGACAACCAACATACAATAATTACGATCAGTCACGCTATTTCAATAGCAAAGGTAATAGACGGTCCAGGAACGACAACCACCAGAACTTTAATAACAGACAAAATTTTAATTATCAGTATCGTCAAAATTATCAGCAACATGAACCACATTTTGGTAACAATAGACGCTTTTCACCGCAGCAGCACCAAAGCAAGCCGGTTAGCATACCTAGCCAACAATGTAATGTACAAGGTCGACCAAGCTTTAATGTTTCGCCGCCTACATGTATAGCGTCGGCTCCACCAAATAGTAACGCACCGCAACAAGGAAACCAGTACGTATAGAAAACACACCATTTCAACTCATATCGCAATGCACCGTATAGAAATGACTATCATGACAGACGTAAAAGTAATGAGCACAATTTTCAACGTACGTTTAATAACAGTCGGTCTTACCAGCAGCAGAATCATACGCAACAACAGATTATCATGAATGAACCAGACAGTAGATATCATCCCGAACGTAATACGTCAGGAAGAAATAACAGAACAGTACAAATAGTCGAAATGCCACAGCATCCTCCCGCAAATAATAGCACGTCAGATAGAATTTGACTAGATACAGTACAGGTTGCATCTTCCACCAACGCATGCAATACTTCAGATACGCAGAATCTTGTTCACGAAAATGAAATTACTTTTGACGACATCCGAGACACTCTTTTGCAGGAAAAACCAGTTATTCAAAAAACTATTTCACACCCTGTCATTGAATTAAAGATTGGATCATCTAAATTTTCAGCAGTAATCGATTCTGGATCACCTATGTCAGTTATAAATGAAGAAACTTTCAACGAATGTAACAAAGAGAATACCTATCCTACGTTACCATTAGGCGAAACTAAAGTAAAAGGAGCAGTATCTGGTAAAGGAGTAGATGTAAAATTACAGACACATTTATCATTTTGTATTGCAGGTCATACATTTCACTCAAATTTTTGGATTGTTCCCTTATTGACAACAGACGTTATTTTAGGTACGAATTTTCTGGTACAACACGACGCAATTATTGACTTTCAAAACTCCTATTTAATGTTAAAGGATGAAAATGTACAACTGGCTTTAGAATTTCAGCACTCTTTATCTGCAGAAGAACAAACAATTAATCGTACAGAGGTCATTTCCGCATCACGTAACATAGACTGTCATTCCACATTGTTCACAGATACGTACGTACACAACTATAATACTCCAGGCGAAGACGACTATGACGTTATGCAAATGATTTCTGATAAAGTAAAACAAAGCAGTGCAAATACAGACGACGAACGTAATCAAAACGCAATATTCTTTTACAGCAAGCTCCAATTTCTGACAACGTCCCTGGTACTATGTCCGGTTTTATGTATGAATTTCAAGTTAAACAGCACGACACATTTAAAGCCAAACATTATCCCATTCCGTATATTCACAGAGAACAAATTATGAAAGAATTGCAAGCTATGCTTGACCAAGGAATTATTGAACCGGCAGTTAGTCCGTACATAAACCCACTCCATATTGTTAAGAAAAAGGATGGTTCACTTCGCCTCGTACTTGATTCGCGTCACATTAACGACATTATTATTAATGAAACAGATCGCCCACAGACACTAGAAGAACTTCTACAGAAATTTCATGGTACTGCTATTTATTCCACGTTAGATTTGAAATCGGGATTTTGGCAAATTCAGCTCCATCCGAACTGCAGAAAGTACACTGCTTTTCTCTGTTTTGGTGACTGTTATCAGTTTTGTAAATTACCGTTCGGTTTAACTATTTCTTCAGCAGCATTTATTCGCGGTTTGAATAGTATACTTCCGACAGAACTTAAAGACAGAATCACAACGTATGTAGACGACATTCTTATTGCAGAAGCTAACTGGTCTGAACACAATCTGATTCTTGTACAACTGTTACGACCTTTACGTGCACAAGGACTCACAGTTAATCTCAGTAAATCGCACTTTGACAAAACTTCTATAAAATTTCTTGGACATGTAATTTCAGCAGAAGGCATTGCGCCTGACCCGGAAAAACTTCAAGCTTTACGTGACATTACTGTTCCTACGACGAAGAAACAACTACGGAGCTTTTTGGGTTTAATTAACTTTTTTCGTAAATTTATTCATTACTCTGCTTTAGACACCCCTAGATTATGTCGATTGACGGGTAAAAACACTATTTGGTCCTGGGACAGCTAAGCACATTCTGAATTTGTGAATCTGAAAGAAGCTTTGTTGAATGCACCACTTTTATCACATCCAGATCTTACAAGAAATTTTTCCATTGCTACCGACAGTTCTAACACCTCTTTAGGCGTACACATTTTTCAGAAAATTGAAGAAGATGGTACTAAAGGAATTAAAAACATCGCCTTTGCGAGTCGCATTCTGTCACCTGCTGAACGCAATTATTGTTACAGAACTTGAAACATTATGTGTTGTATGGGCATTTACGAGATTTAGGCATTTTCTTTATGGAAGACACACTACCGTTTACACAGATCATAGAGCTATACAGTTTTTACTTACCGCTAAATTTACACACGACAGATTAAGCAGATGGAAACTTTATTTACAAGAATTTAGTTTTACAATTGTTCACATTCCCGGTACACAAAATATTGTAGCAGGCGCACTATCCCGTTCTCTCAGCAACAATCAGCAAGACATCGCAACCAACTTCTGCAAAGCAAACTTCAGCGTCATGTGTATTCAACAATTTGCATTCGAAAATTTCATTTCGTCGTCATTACGAGACATAGCACAAGAGCAGAGTAAAGACAACGTATGGAAAGAAATAAAACACCTTTGGCAAGATAGGAATAATGTTACCATTAGAAACCATTACACTGTACGCAATAATATTCTGTTTCGCCGCTCTCACCCTGACAGCAACAACTGGTTACTATGCATTCCTGACGAGCTTGTTAACAAATTAATTTGGTATACTCATTTAAGTTACGCACATTACGGAGCCAGAAAATGTTTTCTAATACTGAGATAGAACTGTTATTTTACCAACATGGAGAAACGTATTCGACGAGTTTTAGCGTCATGTAAAATCTGCCAGAAAGCTAAGTCTGACACGACTTCACATATTCCTCCGTTACATCCCATTGTACCTGTTAAATTGAGACACATGACCGCTGTAGACATTTTTGGTCCGATTTCCAGAACTAATAGAGGTTTTTGCTACATCTTTGTCGCTGTTGAACTCACTTCAAAATTTGTTACCTTCACTCCGTTACGCAAAGCTACTGCTAAATCTGTTTCGAAAGCATTTGTAAAACATTTTTTATTTCATGTAGGGCATGTATTGAAAGTAATTTCCGACAATGGACCACAAGTTCGATCTGCTAAATGGACACGTATGTTACGAACAAGAAACATTTCTCCGATCTATATATCCAAGTATCATGCTTCTTCGAACCCTTCTGAACGATTAATGAAAGATATTGGTAAACTGTGTACAATATACTGCCATATAAAAACATATTGATTGGGACACACAAATACTCTCATTCCAGGATGTAATTAATTCCATACCAAATGAATCTACTATGCTATCTCCGACTGTTATACTGAAAAATGTTGAACCACCTAACAAAATTAAAGAATTAGTATCCTTTCCTACATCTCGTCGACTACGACACCATGAAATAATTGACATCGCGCTGAACAACATCAAACGTGCCGCAGAGCGCCGGAGAAGACAGCAAAAACAGGTTTGTACACGCCGTGACTTTGACATTGGACAGAAGATATTAGTGCGTACACACTATTTATCTAACAGAGGAAAGAGTAGATGTAGTAAATTTGAGCTTCTATACGCAGGTCCATATAGAATTCGCAGCATTCCTCACCCCAATGTAGTACACGTCGAAACTCGGAGAACCAGAAAAAGTAAAGGCAATCACCATGTCTCCAATATTAAACCCTTCATTGAATGAACATACTTTATGATTTATCACACTGTAATGCCATTTCCTGATTTTTATATGACCACTTATACAATTATATTTATATGAACACTTACTGATGATTATCATATTTTTTCTTGGCAAGTGCCCAGCAAGGTAAAATTAGCAGATCGCTTTTCTTGTCGTTACACATCAGACCGTGCACATTTTTCCAGATAAACTTACATATTTTATGAACAACTATGCAATTCTATCTAGTGACATATTAATTTTATCAAAATCTCTCTCCATTAAAGTTGAAAATGTATGTAGGATTGTTTTCCTGTTTCTTTGTATGCACTGTGAAATTTTTAAGATATAACAAACACCAGTTGACTTTGACATTTTTGCCTTATGATATCTCAACATCGTGACTATTTTACATTTTTTGCTACTACATTATGATACTCTCTGTACATTTTTGCACCTACACACTGTCTGTGTTTTTGACATATTACGTTTTCTGTCATGCTATGCTGTATACTTAATTATATCACTAGAAACCAGTTTTTATTTAATGGGTATGTGATTTAAATGCAAGACATTAATCATTGTTCATCATTTTCAGAAAGCAATAACGTGTAAAAGAAATTAATGAAACAAACCACAGTGGATTACTATGAAATGGGAATTTCACCTTCGGAAAGAACGAAAGAAGATGCAATACCTCGTCACGAAGAGTAAATGGATCAGAATTAACAAACATTAACATGAATATACTATACACATCATATGATAGCAGTCTTAACTAATTTTTTCTTTCAGATTGATGCAGGCTGTCAGACAGAACTACACATCTTAGTTTTAGTGATGAAATATGCTAGAAATAAGGAACTCTATGCTATGAATAGTTGTATGAAGTAAATGGTAATATGAATAATGAATAATGAAGTGTCTTTTTGCAGATGATAATGAATGATGATGAATAGTGATAAAGAATATGGTAATATGAATAATGAAGTTTTTCTTTGCAGGTGATGATAGTAATGAAGTTATGGTAATATGAATAATGAAGTTTTTCTTTGCAGATGAGAATAATGATGAAGTTTATATGTTTACTGTTAGTTAAGAAATGCTATGTAGTTATTTAAGTATTTGTTGCAGTTCGTTTTGACAGTATGTCTTATGTTGCATGGTATAATGACTGAAGGTTTTGGAAAGGACAGCTAGAGTACATATATATTAAATACACATTTCATTACTTGTTAATTCGAAGTTCACTACTTTTCAGCATAATATGTGTTTCTTCTTTCAGCTTAATAATCCATTTTGTATTTTTTCTAGGAGAGGCTATTCACGAAGTTAATATGCTATAAGCAGTTAATCATTAAACCTGTTCTAGTACCTGCATTTTTTATTTTACCCATTTGTGTGTGTCATTCATGAATGTGATCACAAATACTCTACTTGTTTCATAACCTTGGTACAGCTGACTCATGACGAATGACGTTAATAATCTTTATTTGCAGCAATAAGTCAAAAATAAATATTTTTATGCCCCAGAAATTAATTATCGATCCCAACGCAATGCATTGCTAGCACAAAAAAAGTGCTACCAGTCCAAATAATGCTACCAGTTTAAGAGAGTTCTGAGTAATTCTGAGTAATGTTTTCTAGTCACAGACCTTGAATAATAGTTACAGTATGTTACATTTTCAATATGTCCTATGTCACTGGAATGATCAGTTCTGAGTAATACTGAATGATTTCTAATCACAGGCCTTGAGTAATAGTTACAGTGTGTTACATTTTCAATATGTCCTATGTCACTTGAATGATGAATTCTGAGTAATACTGAATGATGTTTTCTAGTCACAGACCTTGAATAATAGTTGCAGTATGTTACATTTTCAATATGTCCTATGTCACTTGAATGCTCAGTTCTGAGTAATACTGAATGATGTTTTCTAGTCACAGACCTTGAATAATAGTTACAGTATGTTACATTTTCAATATGTCCTATGTCACTGGAATGATCAGTTCTGAGTAATATGTCACTTGAATGATGAATTCTGAGTAATACTGAATGATGCTTTGTAATAATGCATAAATACTATGCCAATAATTTCTGTAAATAATATTTTTGTTGTGCTCTATAAATAATATGCCAATAATTAACTCTCATTTTGAATGATAACTTCTGAATAATACTGAATAAGGTTTTATAAAAATATAAGAATACTTTGTAACTGGCCAATGAGTGCCAATAATTATTTTAAATATGTCATATGTCACTTGAATGATGAAAAATGTTTTGTACTATTCAATACTTGCTATATGTTTTGTAACTGGCCAATGAGTGCCAATGATTACTATAACTAGGTGAATTATGTTAATACTATGCCATTCATTAGCTCCTGTTTTGAATGATGACTTCTGATGGTTTGTAACTGGCCAATGAGTGCCAATGTTCACTGTAATCAGATGATTTATGAACATTATTCTGTAATACTTCATACATAGTACAGAAGTGTTCAGTAACTAGGCGATGAGTGCCAACAATTAGTCAAATCGGTTGATAGACTAGTGTAATTCTCAATGATGACTAGCATAAGACCTAATGTCCTTCACCTTCTGACCTAATTACCAGAAATTACTTCAATATACGTTTGTCCTGTCTATCCTTATGATCATGGAGCACTATATTTGGTTTCTGCACTAATTCTACATTGGTGAATGAGTGTGGTGTTGACACATCATGGTGTCCACCACCTTGAACAATGGAGGTGTCACTATGGTTCCACTATTTGGTGCATCTAATATACTACCAAAATGATAACATGGAATATTAATACGACATTTCAGTGTGTTGGCTACACTGATTAATACTTCAGGGAGGAGAACTTCAGATTGTCTCACTTGGTGTTGTGCTTCTGTAGAAAGATATGGACTTTCAGTGCAGCTATGTGCAACCTAATGTGCTACAACCATGATGCAATCCTTCCCGTTCCTATCCTAGTTCTAGTAAAATTGTAACAAAAAACACTACAGTGTGTATGCACTTCATTTCATTTGTTAATATGTTTTGTACTCATTGCGTATACATTTTGCCATTGCTTGATATGTTCTGTACTACAGTGCATATGCACTTTATGTCATTTGTTAATATGTTTTGTGCTCATTGCGTATACATTTTGTCATTGCTTGATATGTTCTGTATTACTGTGCGTATGCACTGTATGTCATTTGTTAATATGATTTGTACTCATTGCGTATACATTTCGTGATTTCTTGATATGTTCTGTGCTCAGTGCATGTTCACTCTATTCCATTTTATGTTCTGTACTTATATATATGTATATACTCTGTGACTGTCAACTTAGTTAATTAAGTACATTTTAGAAAAATTTGTTGCTCATGGCAAGTCCAATTGACTCACCATCGCTGCCAAATTTTTGCCCCCCCCCCCCCTCCAGTGGAGGGTTATGTAAGAGGTATGCGCTACCTGCGATATGTAAGCTATAAGAGAATCTGAGACCAAAGAGCAGTGTTGACTGCAGTACGAACTGTGTAGCAGTAGCAGTAAGTTGTTGCTAGCGAGCAGTCGACTGTTTGCACTTGTCAGTCCTGTCTGGTGTATCATGTTGGCTGGCCCGGTCGTGGTGCAGCGATGCCGGAGGCTGATTATTATTGTATAAGGTAAAAAAGCAGCCTCGCGCATAACTAGTAATATTATGTAAACTCACATGTAAATCTTTTTAAAAAATGTCCTAATAATAATCTTTGTCTAATTTCTAACAAGCATTCATTTCAATTTAAAGAATTTAATATTTTTTTAATGCATGACCTTTCCGATTGTTGCAAAAGAAAAATCATTTGCTTCCTTTCATAAATAATAAATGTATAGGCCAGCATTGCACGGAGCTGTACCAAAAAAATTTTATATAAGAGCAGATATATTCGCCGTTTTTATTGAGGAAAGAATTTTTCCTTTTTTATTCAGAATGATCTTACAGGGCCATGACGTAGCACTGCTGTCATCCAAATTCTACCAGGTTACTGAATTTATTTTTTTATTACGAGGTTTAGGAATTTTTAAGAAAAGAATTTTGTGGGTACATTAAATGGGAACCAGTTTTGTTCTGTGGTTACAAAAAAATTAGAATCACTATCCACAATATTATTCTTATTTTATTATTTTTTGTGGGGAGGTTACAACCGTTAAAACTGAGCAAAGCTCCGGGCCCGATGAAATCACTATTAGATTCTGTATTGAACTTGGCGGCAGAGTTAGCTCCTCTTCTAACTGTAGTCTGTCGAAAATTCCTCGAACAAAAAGCCGTGCCCAGTTGTTGGAGAAAAGGACAAGTTACACCTGTCTATAAGCAGTGTAGTAGAAGTGATTCACAAAACTACTACCCAGTATCCTTGACATCCATTTGTTGCAGAATCCTTAAATGTATTGTGAGTTCAAACATCTGGAAGAGACAGTTTCATTCCAAACAGCATGAATTCCAGAAACATCGATCATGTGAAACCAAACTCACACTTTTCTGACATGACGTAATGAAACCTTTAGACCAAGGGGGTCAGGCAGATGAAGTATTTCCTGAATTCTGAAGAGCGTTTGACTGATTACTACGCCTACTCTTATTGTCAAAAGTACTACCACATGTAACAAGTGAAATTTGAGACTAGACTGAGGATTTTTTGGCAGGGAGTCGCAGCATATCATCGTGGATGGAGAGTCATCGACAGATGTAGAAGTAACTTATGGTGTGCCCCAGAGAAGTGTTTTGAGTCGCTTGCTGTTAATCTTGTGTATTAATGACCTTGCGGACAATATTAACAGTAACTTCAGACTTTTTGCAGATGATGCAGTTATCTATAGTGAAGTAATGTCTGAAAGAAGCTACATACATGTTCAGTCAAATCTTGATAAGATTTCAAAGTGGGCAAAGATTGGCAACTTGCTTTATATGTTCATAAATGTAAAATTGTGCACTTCACAAAACGAAAACAATTGCCTATGACTGTAATATGAATAAGTCACAGTGGCAATCGGAACTTCCTATGACTATAATATGAGGAGCGCTTGAAAAGTCCGTGCAAAAACAAAAACTACTTACCTGTTTGGGGAAAACCTTTTTTATTTTTCGACATAATCTCCTTTTAGACTTATACACCTCGTCCAAACGCTGTTCTAATTTGTTGATCCCTTCTGAATAACAGGAATTATCCAAGTCTGCAAAATAGCTATTAGTTGCTGGAATCACCTCCTCGTTTGAATAAAATCTTTGCCCGCAAGCCATTTCTTCAAATTAGGCAACAAATAGCAGTCTGAGGGAACCAAGTGTGGAGAATAGGGGGGATGTGAAACGAGTTGGAATCCTATTTCCATTAATTTTGCGACCACAACTACTGAGGTGTGTGCTGGTGCATTGTCATGATGGAAAAGGACTTTTTTGCGGTCCAATGATCGGCGTTTTTCTTGCAGCTTGGTTTTCAGAGGGTCCGATAATGATGAATAATATGCACCTGTAATAGTTTTACGTTTTCCATATAGTCGATGAGGATTATCCCTTGCGAATCCCAAAAGACAGTCGCCATAACCTTTCCGGCCGAAGGATTAGTCTTCGCCTTTTTTGGTGCAGATTCTCCCTTTGTAACCCATTGTTTAGATTGTTGTTTGGTCTCAGGAGTATAGTAATGTATCCATGTTTTATCCACAGTGACGAAACGACGCTTAAAGTCCTGTTGATTCTTCCTGAACATCTGCAAACCATCCTTGCAACAATTCACACGATTCCATTTTTGGTCAAGCGTGAGCAATCGCGGAACCCATCTTGCAGATAGCTTTCTCATGTCCAAATGTTTATGCAAAATATTATATACCCGTTCATCCGAGATGAACACAGCACTAACGATCTCACGCACCTTTACTCTTCTGTCATCCATCACCATATCATGGATTTTATCAATGATTTCTGGAGTTGTAACATCCACAGGGCGTCCAGAACGTCCAGCGTCACTTGTGCCATATGGCCACTCCGAAAATTTTGAAACCACTTATAAACTGTTCTAATCGAAGGTGCAGAGTCACTGTAATGTTTATCAAGCTTCTCTTTAATCTCCTGAGGCGTTTTGCTTTTCATAACGTAATGTTTAATCACTACACGAAATTCTTCTTCGTCCATTGATTGACAATCACTCGACTTCCTTGATTCACACGAATGCCAAACACAAATAAATAGACCAATATAGCTGACACTTGGTGTCTGTTCTTTCCAAAGATGCTGCTAACTAAACATGACCTCGATGCGCGCTGGTGGTGCCATCTCTCGAGCTTTGCACGGACTTTTCAAACGCCCCTCGTATCAATTGCTCACACTAGCAATCGGCCAACTCTTACAAATACCTCGGTGTAACACTTCGTGGGGACATGACATGGAATGATCCCATAGGCTCATTCGTGGGTAAAGCAGATGGTGGACTTTGTTTTACTGGTAGAATACTGGGGAAATGCAATCAGCCTACAAGGCAGATTACTTACATATCACTCGTGCGACCCATTGTAGAATGTTGTTCCAAACGGGACCAATAAGAGACACTGAGCGTAGACCTATACCGAGGAGGGAAGCACGAGCAGTCACAAGTTTGTTTGATCCATGTGAGAGTGTCACAGAGATGATGAAGAGACTGAACTAACAGTTTCTTAAAGATAGAGGTAAACTATCCTGAGAAAGTCTATTTGCAAAGTTTGGAGAACTGGCAATATTCTAAAAGCTCTATGTATCACTCACATAGGGATAGTGACGGAAAGACTAGATTAGTTACAGCACAGACGAACGCATTTTTGAATAATCAATCTTCCCGAGTTCGACACGTGAATGGAACGTGAAGGAACCCTAATAGCTGATGCACTGGGACATACCCTCTGCCATGCATTTCCCAATGCTGCAGAGCATAGACGTAGATGTAGATTTAGCGAAACCTATAAAAATGTAGTGAGATTGAAAAGAGCACTGAATGAGAATTTCGGAAAGCTGGAACTCCTGCCAGCGAGACGGCAAAGTCGTAAAGACGAGGGGAAACGGCGCCAGCCATTGAAACCGCGACTGGGCTTGGACGCGGCAGACTGGTCGCCAACAGACGCCACATATGCGTCACAACCACATCCGCGGCACGACATTTATTCCGGACGAAACAGGCGTGGGACGCGGGTTGCGTCAGCTCTAACGAATAACCTCTACGGGGGCGTCAGTGTGGCAATTATTCTTAAGATTAATTTTTTTGGTGCTAGTTCCTATTTTGGTTAAATTTTACGAAAAACTAACTTTTGTGTAATTTGGGCTCTATAGGAAAACGGGAAGCCACGCCCCTACATTTGAAACAAAAGGGGCACATAAAAACCTCATTTACTTTGTATCAAAAATTTATATAATACTGAAGCAGCTGATTAATAAGTTACTTACAACTTCATTGTTAAATTTGTTGTATTACCTTGGATAATTCAGTTTACCACCTACAGTCGCCGAATCGAGGCTGCTTCTTTTGTAATGGAACTATGTACTTTTTTCTGTGTCATATCATTGAAGCTTCTAAGGGAACTTCAGCAACATAATATGTATGGGACTAGATCAAATACGAGTAGTATCAAGATAACAGCCCCTCGAGCCAATGTGTCGCCGTCAGAACAAACGCCTGCCCCATTATACCAAATGCAAGTAAACAGGTATGGTTATTGAGTGTATCTGTGCACTTGAAGCCCATCACCCTGTGTTCTGCCGTTATATGAATCAGATACCTTGCTCATAAAGATACTGACACATTCACAAAGTACACGGCAGTCGAAAAAGTGAATATCGTTTGTGGCGAATGTCCTCATACTATTAAACCAGCTGTACAGTTGTACGGCGAAGAGTACCCAACTCGTGCCAACCACTCACCATCTGTCTTTGCAAACATTATTTTAAAAAGTTCTATAAACTGAAAGTGTGGAGAATAAAATACGCCAAGGAAAAAGAAGAGCAGCTGATGAAAGAAATGAAACTAACATTTTAGCAGCAGTAACAAACCATGCAAATATCTCTAAGGGGCATATCGGAAGTACGAGAGGGATCAACCAAACGGGTGTCCTGCGAACATTCCATTCCATCGCATTTCATCGTCTTCACAGTCGCTGCATCTACAGCTTCATGGCAATAACTTCCAGAATTGATTACAGTGATGAGTCATATATATGTAAAATTTTGTTCAAGGAAGAAGCATCGTTGACATACCATGGCAAGTCAATCTTCGCAGTTTGCTGTAAGCGCCATTTGAAAATCCACACTGACTCAAAGAAGTGGATAAAAACAATACTCTTGGTCTATCAACGTTTGCTGCGTGTTTTCCAAGAGCCACAACATTGGTACCTGGTTTATTGATGGGAGTCTAAGTACATTCAAGTATGTCGATTACCAAGATTTGCAGCTGCCGCAAAAGACATCACACTAGACAAAAGGCAGTCAGTTTCTCACCAACAAGACGGATGTCCCTCCCATTCCGCACACTTAATGACAGACACTTTTAAGAGAACATTTGGAGAGCATTGGAACGTTCGTTCAGGAAACGCAAAATGGTCTCCATGCGCATCAAACTTAACACTTCGACTCTTTTATCTGTGGTAAAAATTAAAACAAGAGATTTATCAGGAAACACCGACGACTCTCGAAGGCATGAAATGCCATTTAATATACACTGTGTGATAAACCTCAGAATATACACTGTGTGATAAACCTCAGAAACATACGTTTGTCATATCAGCTGCATTGTGCTGCCACCTACTGCCAGGTACTCCATATCAGCAACCTCAGTAGTCATTAGACATCGTGAGAGAGCAGACTGGTGGCACTCCGCGGAACTCACGGACTTCAAACGCGGTCAGGTGCTTGGGTGTCACTTGTGTCATACGTTTGTACGCGAGATTTTCACACTCATAAACATCCCTAGGTCCACTGTTTCCGATGTGATAGTGGGGTGGAAACGTGCAGGGACACGTACAGCACAGCACAGAGACCGCCGACGGTTGAGAGGATCGTGTGTGCGTGAATTCCTAAGGGACCAAACTGCTGATGTCATAGGTCCCTAGACTTACACACTACTTAAACTAACTTATACTAAGAACAACACACACACCCATGCCCGAGGGAGGACTCGAACCTCCGGCGGGAGGGGCCGCATAATCAGTGACATGGCGCCTTTAACCGCGCGGCCAGTCCGCGTGACTGAAGAGGATCGTAATGTGTAGTAGGCAGACATCTATCCAGACCATCATACAGGAATTCCAAACTGCATCAGGATCCACTACAAGTATTATGAGACTTAGGCGGGAGGTGAGAAAACTTGGATTTCATGGTAGAGCCGCTGCTCATAAGCCACGCATCACGCCGGTAAATGCCAAACTACTCCTCGCTTTGTGTAAGGACATTGGACGATTGAACAGTGGAAAAACGTTTTGTGGAGTGACGAATGACGATACACAATTTGGCGATCCGATGGCAGGGTGTGGGTATGGCGAATGCCTAGTAAAGTTCATCTGCCAGTGTGTGTAGTGCCAACAGTAAAATTTGGAGGCGGTGGTGTTATGGTGTGGTCGTGTTTTTCATGGAGGGAGCTTGCGCCCCTTGTTGTTTAGCATGGCACTATGACAGCACAGGCCTACATTGATGTTTTAAGCACCTTTTTGCTTCCCACTGTTGAAGAGCAATTCGGGGATGGCGATTGCATCTTTCAACACGATTGAGCACCTGTTCATAATGCACGGCCTGTGGCGGACTGGTTACACGACAATAACGTCCCTGTAATGGACTGGCCTGCACAGAGTCCTGACCTGAATCCTATAGAACACCTTAGGGATGTTTTGGAACGCCATCTTCGTACCAGGCATCACCGACCGACATCGATACCTCTCCTCAGTCAGCACTCCGTGAAGAATGGGCTGCCTTCCTCAAGAAATCTTCCAGCACCTCACTGAATGTATGCCTGCGAGAGTGGAAGCTGTCATCAAGGGTAAGGGTGGGCCAACACCGTTCTGAATTCCAGCGTTACCGATGGAGGGCACCACGAACTTGTAAATCATTTTCAACCAGATGTCCGGATACTTTTGATCATGTAGTGTAGGGCTGAGCTGTCTTTAACTTCAGATGAAATTCAACGTGCTGTACTGTTATCCAGAATCACTTCATAGCGAGTTGCAAAACTCAATTTCAACATTTGGCCCTTGGTGTAACTAATAAACACATGTACTGTACGTGAGTTACGTGCATACTCACATTTGGTGTAATATGGCAGACGTTTGTAGAACCTATTCTGCTGACGGTGGAACAGTAATCTACTGCGCTGATATCTTGATACTATTTGATCAGGTCTCATATATATTACGTCGTTGTAGATTTCTCAAAAGCAAAAGAAACAGAAAAAAGGATATAGTTCCATTAGATGAAAGAAAGTCGGCGACTAGAAACGATAAAAGTTATTTGCGATGAAAACTTCAACATATTTATTCATTCTGGAGATTAGATTAGATTAGATTAGTACTTGTTCCACTGATCATGAATACGACACTTCGTAATGATGTGGAACGTGTCAGGCTAATAAAAGTTGTAAGATATTACATTACACAAAATATTACATGACAATATTTTTTTTGGGTGGGGGTGGGGAAATTACCCACTTACTATATCCAAAAATTCATCTAATGAGTAGAAGGAGTTGCCATTCAGAAATTCTTTTAATTTTTACAGGAGCTGTATATAAATTGCAGTTGTTTCAAAGAAAATGCCTTTTCTGCATGCTACACATCGAAATTTTTATTTTTATTTATGCACCCAGATGCGTTTCGCTTTTTACAAGGCATCTTCAGTGGGTGTAATATTAGAGAGGGAGAGAGATGTCTTTTTTTTCTTTTTTAATAAAATAAAAATTATTTATTTTATTTTTATTACAATTTTTAATCCTTTATTTATTCTTAAAAATAATAATAATAATTATTATTATTATATTTCCTGTATATTCTTACGAGAGGAATCAGATGTGTAATCATTTGTTGGGATTTCTGTCTATTATATGATCAATCAGTGTAAACAGTGAGTTGTTAGTCATATTTACTTGGTCATTTAGTAGTATATATAGGACGAACCAGCAGAAAATTTGACATCTGGTACAAAGAGCATATCAGAGCATGGAAATGTGGAACGAGCCCCTCAACTTTTGCAGAACATTTGAGAGGAAATAACCACAAACCTACTCCAACAGAAAATGATATGAAAATAATTAGAATAAATAATGAAAGACATCTCCTAACATTACAGGAAAATTATCATATACACAAAACAAAGGTTGAAAAGGAACATCTACTAAATGGCCAAGTAAATATGACTAACAACTCACTGTTTACGCTGATTGATCATATAACAGACAGAATTCCCAACAAGTGATTACATATCTGATTCCTCTCATAAGTATATAAGGAAAATACAATATTAATAACAATTATTATTATTATTTCTAAGAATAAACAAATGAATAAAAATAGTAATAAAAATAAGGCAAATAATTTTTATTTTATTAAAAAAAAAAGAAATCTCTCTCCCTCTCTAACACACACACACACACACACACACACACACACACACACACACACATTCACAAAATAATTGAATGCAGAAAACTGAGAATATTGGTAACACTCAGAAAAAACAAATCAAACTCTGTATTAAAAAGATGGCAGTTACAGTGATGTGTAACATAAACAGTGAACTGAAAATGAACTGTAAGATGTCCACCTGGTTGCCAGATGAGAAAAAGCAGTTTGCTTGGATGCAATGAATTAGAAGTTACCTGTAAGTACCTCTCCATTTCATAAAAAACGTTAAGGAACTGTTTTTAAATCTGTAACCTAGGTGTGAAACCATAACCTACGTGTAAAAATGGACAAATCATGTAATATTTCAGGACACCCACTGAAGATGTCTTGTAAAAAAGGCGAAACGCGTCTGGGTGCATAAATAAAAATAAAAATTTCGATGTTCAGCACCCAAAAAAGGCATTTTCTTTGAAACAACTGCAATTTATAGATAGTTTAATCTAGGTAATCGAGAATTGCAACGATTTTTGACTTACCGATATCGATGTTTGAAAGATATCAAAATATGTGACATAAATGGTCTATCTTTTGTTTGCATTGACTTACAAGCTTGAATGTGAGAGTCTGGTGTGTTTCCTTGTGGTTTTAGTCTTTGTTTGATGATGTTGATTGTTTCATTTATTGGAATGCAAGCACACGTTGATGTCATATCAAATGATATGAGGCTTCCTGTGTCTGGTATATCTATGTGATTTATTCTTTCTGCTGGTTTCATTTAGTTTTTTAGATTCCTGTTGTTTCTTTAGTAATGTAAATGTATGTTGAGCTAGGTAGTATGACGGAGCGTTTCTGAAGTTGATGACTGATCTTAAAGAGATATGTTCTTTGTGCACCTTTGGTAGGAATTTTAGAGTGAGTGCCTTTGGTTCGTGTCATTACTTTTAATCATTATGAATAACAAGAAAAAAATGTTTTGTTGCACAAAAGGCGAAACCTATATCCAATAATTTTAACTGCAAACGTGGAAAAAATACAAGAGCTGCTTATCCGAAAAATGAATATTTCGTCGCCCAGACAGGCATTCCCCAGCGAGCTCTACAATAAATACAGGAAACTTAACAAAACTTCAGAAGACAAATCTGAACATACAGTTTAATAAAAATTGTGTGACTCATAATATAATTCCAGACTATATAATATACTCTGTGAATAGCATGTCATCTCCATCAAGTAAAATGGAAAGGAAGGCAGAGATTATGTGCCTGAAACATGTAATAAGGGAACTATATGATAAAAAAACGATTGCTCAACAACGAACTTTTCAAAACACATTTATAATTGGCCTATAAATCTGCAATATCAGCTCAGTTTGAGGAAACATTAGAGAGAGAAAAGGCTCACATACACAAAATGGTACAAGAAAAACAGAAGAAACGAAACAAAACAAAAAAAACTAAATAGAATCATAAAAAGCACAAGCACACTCGCTACAAACAGTCATTACAATCAAAAACATCAGTTCCATGACAGAATCATCCACCTAACTGACCATAATCTCATGTAACAAGCAAAAAACCTCCTAAAAAAGGACCAAAATACATTAACAAACACTTATTGCACAAAACTATAGTAGATCTCATAATAGAATCTGAGCAAATTATAAAAGAACAAGAAAGACTGAAAATGCCAAATTATAATGGAAACTTAACAAGAGAATTAGTTGCTGCAGAAATAACACAGATAATCAGAACACACAAATCCACCATAATCTCTAATGAAAAGACAACAGAAGAAACCAGTCGACAAACTAAAATAAAATTAAAACAAAAGATAGCTATATTAACAAGGGCAGACAAAGGAATACTATTGTGATTGTGAATAAGAAGGAGTACATAGATAAACCTTAGTGTTTCTGAAGAACAAGCACGTCACCAAACTGACCCAACAGCAAGGTACCAGAGAAACTTCCAATAAACACTGAAAAACATGAAAAATACATTCTCAAACGGCCAGATAAAGAGAACGACACAAAAAAGTCTAAAAGCACCCACTCTAAAATTCCTACCATAGGTGCACAAAGAACTTACCCCTTTAAGACCAGTTATCAACTTCAGAAAAGCTCCATAATACCACCTAGCCCAACATACACACACCTTACTAAAGAAAATATACATTTTTCAAACCAACAGGAACCTAGAAAACTCAGTGGAGCTTGTAGAATCAAGAACATATACATACTAGACACAGCAAGCCTCATATCATTTGATTTCGTATCAATGTACACTTGGTTCCAACAAACAAAACAAACAACATCATCATGCAAAGACTAAAACAACAAGGAAACACACCAATCTCACACATTAATGAAAGATCAACCATACTCGAGTCCATAACAACACAAAATCGCTTTATGTTCAGCAAAAAATTTTATTCCCAACATGAAGGATTGCCAGTGGGATCACCAGTTAGTGGCCTCCTCGCCAGGATATTCCTGAACAACTTAAAGTACTAATCTTCACACACATAATAAAACAAAAAAAAAGTTATACACTGGTACTGTTATCTCGGTGACATAATATGCCTGCTTGATGAACCACACACAAATATAGAACAGCTGCACAATGAAATAAACATCTTACACCTAAAAATTCACTATAGAAACAGAAACAGGCAATACACTAAATTTTCTAGATCTCAACATGCAAAAACAAACAACACCCATGACTTAATGATATTCAGGATACCAACAATAACGAGCACCATCATTCACAATCTGCCGAACCACCAGATGGCCAGCAAGCTTCAAATTCATGCTCCACAGATTGAACAGAACACCTGTAAGCAAACAGAATTACACACATGAGCTAAACACAATAAAACAAATAGCGGAGTAAAATGGTTACAAGTCCCATATGGCAGAGAAATTAAATCAACAGATTTGTAAACAGGAAAAGAACGAACACACTACACATACACACACACACACACACACACACGCGCGCGCGCGCACGCAAACACACACACACACACACACACACACACACACACAGAGTGAGAGAGAGAGAGAGAGAGAATCCTACACAACACAGAACAACAAAACACACAAACAATAATCACATACAATACACAACAGTGCGACAACACACATACACACAAAACAAAATGGCACATACTCACCCACAATATCAAAATTGTCCACAGAATGGGTGACATAGTGAAGAAACAGGGACTTCAAATAGGATACAAGACAGACAACACAACACAGAAGAAACTGAGAACACAGGAGGTACCCTCATATAAATTCAACACATGAGGAATATACGAACTCACATGCAACACTTGCCAATCAGTATATGCAGGACAAATATGCAGGGACCTTAAAACAATATACTAAAAACACCTAGCCGCCCGGGGTGGCCGAGCGGTTCAAGGCGCTACAGTCTGGAACGGCACGACCGCTACGGTCGCAGGTTCGAATCCTGCCTCGGGCATGGATGTGTGTGATGTCCTTAGGTTAGTTAGGTTTAAGTAGTTCTAAGTTCTAGGGGACTTATGACCACAGCAGTTGAGTCCCATAATGCTCAGAGCCATTTTGAACTCAAAACACCTCAGAGCCCTAAATGGTAACAGCGCCCTTAGCACATTTGCTGACCAAAACTACCATCCAACAACAATAGCAACAGATTTAAAAATACTGAAATCCAGCCACAGTCTGTACCACAAACAAACAATACAAGAAAATGTCAACATACAGAAGGCAATAGCAGAAGGCAAACAAGTTTTAAATGAACACAGTACACTCTATAAAGGGACATTATTTAAAACATTAAAGACTCTAACAGAAAAGGTGACAAAAACAGCTAAAGAAGTTTAACACACACACACACACACACACACACACACACACAAACACACACACACAGAAAAAGAGAGATAAATGAAACAAAATTAGAATTCTGCGCCAAACTCACTCGGGAACAAATGAGCGCCGACGGCGTTGGGACACACAACAATATCTACTGCAGAAGCGTTTTCCAAGTGAAAAGGCGTTTGCAAAACTAAAATTTGGCAAAGAACATTTGGTATGTGTGTGCAGTGCCGTCGGAACGAGAAAGAAGGACGATCAGTCACAATGAAACGTGAGTAATAACAAATATATACACAAAATATTTTGCACACTAAAATCACATTTTCAAAAATCAAGGGACGTGTTAAGTCGTTGATCAAATTCACATTTACATCGTTTGGTTTGCAAATGACAAGCTATCAGTGCAGGACACCATAGAGATGGTCATGCAAAACCATATAACGTAAAATCGTGTAAGAACAAAAAAGAACAAGAACTGTCTTGAGCCCTCATTTTGTTATATCAGCTACAAACTAAAATATATTCACTTTTTACAGTTGTTGAATAAACGAAACCCACTGATGATGGCTCAGAGGTGTCGAAACATGTCTAGGTAACAAGATAACACAGTATTTTACATAAGAGGTGGAGCCTATATCCAATAATTTTAACTGCAAACACAGGAAAAATACTAGATCTACGAATTCAAAAGATGAACTTGGAAGATCTGTTAAACGCACATTATGTTCAAAATGATCAAATGTGTGTGAAATCTTATGGGACTTAACTGATAAGGTCATCAGTCCCTAAGCTTACACACTACTTAACCTAAACTATCCTAAGGACAAACACACACACCCATGCCCGAGGGAGGATTCGAACCTCCGCCGGGACCAGCCGCACAGTCCATGACTGCAGCGCCTTTGACCGGTCGGCTAATCCCGCGCGGCAACGCACATTATAACTGGCACAGCAGTGGAGTAACTGAAATAGTTCTTCTGCTTAGCAGTTGACGTAACAGGACATTCCTGTCGCAGAGAAGTAGACTAGCACAGTTGAGCTGAGCTTTCTTCGATAAAAAAGCTCTACTGGTACCACATAATTGATATGGAAATGGAGAAGAAAGTCATGAAATTGAAGATAACAAAAACTGGAAAACAAATCTCCTCCTGAAACCTAAAAAGAGACTTCTTGAAAACTATCAAAGTTTCCTGGAAACTAAACAATATCTTCCTCGCAAAACACAGAACCTATCTTTAGAAAAACAGAGAAACTTGTCTTCCAGAAACTTAACTGCTCCTCTGTCAGAAATTAATAAACCTTCTTCCATTTATATCAAATCTTCTTCGAAATGCTAAAACTCTATTTAGAAAGAATAATAGCTTTTATTCGAAAAACTGTAACCTTTCAAAGAAAAAATTAAATTCTTCTTTAAAAAGTGGAAACTTACGGTACCTAGGTATCTGTCGTCTGAGCTTACACTATTAGACATCAGCGACCACCACTTCGCTATAGACACGATCATACAGGGTGTTTCAAAAATGACCGGTATATTTGAAACGGCAATAAAAACTAAACGAGCAGCGATAGAAATACACCGTTTGTTGCAATATGCTTGGGACAACAGTACATTTTCAGGCAGACAAACTTTCGAAATTACAGTAGTTACAATTTTCAACAACAGATGGCGCTGCGGTCTGGGAAACTCTATAGTACGATATTTTCCACATATCCACCATGCGTAGCAATAATATGGCGTAGTCTCTGAATGAAATTATACGAAACCTTTGACAACGTGTCTGGCGGAATGGCTTCACATGCAGATGAGATGTACTGCTTCAGCTGTTCAATTGTTTCTGGATTCTGGCGGTACACCTGGTCTTTCAAGTGTCCCCACAGAAAGAAGTCACAGGGGTTCATGTCTGGCGAATAGGGAGGCCAATCCACGCCGCCTCCTGTATGTTTTGGATAGCCCAAAGCAATCACACGATCATCGAAATATTCATTCAGGAAATTAAAGACGTCGGCCGTGCGATGTGGCCGGGCACCATCTTGCATAAACCACGAGGTGTTCGCAGTGTCGTCTAAGGCAGTTTGTATCGCCACAAATTCACGAAGAATGTCCAGATAGCGTGATGCAGTAATCGTTTCGGATCTGAAAAATGGGCCAATGATTCCTTTGGAAGAAATGGCGGCCCAGACCAGTACTTTTTGAGGATGCAGGGACGATGGGACTGCAACATGGGGCTTTTGGTTCCCCATATGCGCCAGTTCTGTTTATTGACGAATCCGTCCAGGTAAAAATAAGCTTCGTCAGTAAACCAAATGCTGCCCACATGCATATCGCCGTCATCAATCCTGTGCACTATATCGTTAGCGAATGTCTCTCGTGCAGCAATGGTAGCAGCGCTGAGGGGTTGCCGCGTTTGAATTTTGTATGGATAGAGGTGTAAACTCTGGCGCATGAGACAATACGTGGACGTTGGCGTCATTTGGACCGCAGCTGCAACACGGCGAACGGAAACCCGAGGCCGCTGTTGGATCACCTGCTGCACTAGCTGCGCGTTGCCCTCTGTGGTTGCCGTACGCGGTCGCCCTACCTTTCCAGCACTTTCATCCGTCACGTTCCCAGTCCGTTGAAATTTTTCAAACAGATCCTTCATTGTATCGCTTTTCGGTCCTTTGGTTACATTAAACCTCCGTTGAAAACTTCGTCTTGTTGCAACAACACTGTGTTCTAGGCGGTGGAATTCCAACACCAGAAAAATCCTCTGTTCTAAGGAATAAACCATGTTGTCTACAGCACACTTGCACGTTGTGAACAGCACACGCTTACAGCAGAAAGACGACGTATAGAATGGCGCACCCACAGACTGCGTTGTCTTCTATATCTTTCACATCACTTGCAGCGCCATCTGTTGTTGAAAATTGTAACTACTGTAATTTCGAAAGTTTGTCCACCTGAAAATGTACTGTTGTCCCAAGCATATTGCAACAAACGGTGTATTTCTATCGCTGCTCGTTTAGTTTTTATTGCCGTTTCAAATATACCGGTCATTTTTGAAACACCCTGTATCTATTCATGCGTCCAAAATTAGCAACAGCCGGGTCCGCACTTGTCTTTGTCAAGTAAATAAGCAATCGTTCTTACTATGCCCCTACCGTATATGACACTCTAAGGTGTGAGTTTGTTAGTTTATTCGTCCAGAGATCATTTACACAACGATATTTGACATGGATAACATGCAGTGAACAATTACAAATTTACTGTATTTACACTCACTGCCATGTTGTTACCGATAGGTTAAGTTGAAAAAGACTTTGCACCTTGTGTACAATTTAGTTTTTGTATGTATACACAGCGTGCAAAGAAAAATGAAGCAACCAGAAGATAATGTAGAATCTCAGTGTAGCTTTGTACGCGTACACTCCATCGATGGGTATGTAATGTTGCCAATCTCTATGATTGGTAGAACTGACACCAGGCGTCATTAGTGTTGTTTGTGTTTGATATTGTTCAAAAATGGTTCAAATGGCTCTGAGCACTATGGGACTTAACATCTGATGTCATCAGTCCCCTAGAACTTAGAACTGCTTAAACCTAACTAACCTAAGGACATCACACACATCCATGCCCGAGGCAGGATTCGAACCTGCGAACGTAGCGGTCGCGCGGTTCCAGACTGAAGTGCCTAGAACCGCTTGGTCACAGCGGACGGCTGATATTGTTACCTGGCCCGGTAGGGTATATACGGTTTTCAAAAACAAGTATCGAATACTTTGAAAGATGGTAGTACTCATCGAAACAAGAAAACTAAGCCCAATAAACATGGGTCCGGAAATGTATACTTTCTGAGATAAGTCCAATAAACATGGGTCTGGAAATGCATACTTTCTGCGATAAACAGGTGTTTACAGGAGGTGTTCAACGTGGCGTCAATTCATGACAATGCACGTCTATGCCCCGCGGCATAAGGAATGACGCGACTTTCATAGTATACCCGGTTGTTGCTGTACCTGCTGGCACACCTTGAAGTCGCGACCACGTAGTGTCTGCGCATCATTCACTGACGTGGCGTAGACGACGGGATGGAGGTCTGAGGAACGAGCAGGCCAACGTGTGGGCCGTGACGAGATGCTAGTGCGCCATCACGCATTTGTATTCGTTGCTGTAAGAAACAACTCCAGCAAGGTAGGCAATACATTAACGAGAATATCCAGATAATGCGCCCCAGTTAACCTTCGTGGCAGTACATATGGTCCTATTAATCTATCGCCAAGTACGCCTGCCCATATGTTGATTGAGAATCGGTGTTGCACTCTCTCCTGAGTTGATTGGGGATTTACATCTGCACATAAAGGCTGGTTATGGAAATTCACAATACAATATCTTACGAAACCCGCCTCATCGGTCAATAAAATCTTGAGCAGTAGATCTGCGGCACACTTCTGCAACAGCCTTTGACTGCATCGCCGTCTGCCATGACGATCCTGTGGCCTTAGGGCCTGAACGCACTGTAGATGATACGCGTACAGCAGTTGTTCATGAACTACCACCCCCAGATAAGAGAGTGACACATGCCTTCTGCTGCTGGTAATCGTCGCACGCTGGTCCCAGGGGTTTCTTCCACCGAACGTAGCCCACCCTTCTCCATTTCAGGCATGTGGACTGTGCGGGGCCTTCCACTGTCAGTCTTCCGAGGTGTACGGGTACCTGTGTCCCTCAGACGCTGGAAAAGTCTGCCCAACAGCTTATTAGAGGGACTCCGCGGTGTGGGTATTTTCAGTGTCGAGGACACAGCCTCGCAGGCTACATCGATTTGCTGAACCATAGCAGAATATTACATCCGCCATTTCACTTGCCGAGTAGTAGGCTTTTACTGCCAACAAGTGGTGGAAGAGAGAAAATGTAAATGTGCTACACCATTTGTACGTACGAGCAGTGCAACAACAGTAAAGACTTAAGTGAATCCGCGTTTGATAGAAGATAAAACACCATGATACTTACCTGGGATTGACAGTGCTGTACATTAAAGCACAAAACACGACGAAAATTAAAGTAGCCTATAACATTACTCGAACCACACAACTGACTGCAGACCACCTAATGGTAGGTAGAGTACTGTAAGACAGCATAATATCCTGCCGACGCAATTGCTGGAGTGCCAATGCAGCGACTCACAACCAAGCATGGCGCATCCATTCCTATGAACACGCGTTTATTTCAGAAAGTATATATTTCCGGGCCCATGTTTACTGGACTTATTCTTCTTGTTTCGGTGAGTCTACCACCTCTCGAAGTATTCGACATTGTTTTTGAACACCCTGTATAAGGAATACGAACAGCGTCAGATGTTGAGAAACCAATGTGAAAGACAGGGAAATACCGTTTGCTGGAGTGAGACAGCGTTGTGGGGCATTTGGATGTGACGGTGACCCGATGATGAACAGCAAGGTTAAAAAATGGTTCAAATGGCTCTGAGCACTACGGAACTAAACTTCTGAGGTCATCAGTTCCCTAGAACTTAGAACTACTTAAACCTAACTAACCTAAGGACATCACACACATCCATGCCCGAGGCAGGATTCGAACCTGCGACCGTAGCGGTTGCGCGGTTCCAGACTGTAGCGCCTAGAACTACTCGGCCACTCCGGCCGGCGAACAGCATGGGCAGGCACACTCATCGTCAAGCTTCCGGTTGACCACCTCTGACCACCACAAGGGAAGACTGTCGTATTGTGTACCAAGCAAAAAATAATTCCTTCATATCTACGCTGGCCGTCTAGAACAAGTAATGTTCTTCCTACAACAGTTCTGTGTCATACTTCACCATTAGTCGGAGACAAGCAGCAACATGACTAGAGAATTACCATCCCATGTGCAGTCTACGGTTTGCGCAACACAAACGGCTGCATTTGATGTGTTTGAGGAAGCAAGGGCTGCTGGTGAATGACAATGCACTGCGTTCAGCGATGAATTGCGGTTCCCCACTACCCCAGATGACCTTCGTCGGCAAGTATGGCGGCGACCTAGGAAGAGCTCCCATTGTTCCAATAGTTTGGAGTGGCACAAAAGTGTTACTCATGGCGTCATTGGTGATAAGCAATTGGCTATAAATTCAGGACACGGCTGGTAATGATTGGTGGAGCTCTGACGGCATAACGGTACGCCACAGACATCCTAAGACTTTATACGTTATTGTGGTGCTATTTTTCAAGACGATAATGCTCGTCCAAAAGCGACGCTTGTCTCTATGAACATACATACATATGAAGGTAGTATCTGTTCCCGAAAGAACAGATACCATTGATGACCGTGCAGTTTCGCTAGAATGAAATGATAATTAAATCGACACCCTAGCTGCAAAGTGGCGTTGATATACTGCATTGGGGACATGTTCAAAATGTGTTCCCTGACTGGGATTCGAACCCGGGATCTCCTGATTACATGGCTCTATCCCGCTGAGCCACCGAGGGCACAGAGGATAGTGCGCCTGCAGGGACTTATCCCTTGTACGCTTTCAGTAAGACTCACATTCCCAACATGTCCACAACACTACATTCGTAGTGCGCCTAATAGATGTTTCCCGAAAGAACAGATACCATTGATGACCGTGCAGCTTCTCTAGAATGAAATGATAATTGCAGCTAGGGTGTAGACTTAATTATCATTTCATTCTAGAGAAGCTGCTCGGTCATCAATAGTATTTGTTCTTTTGGGAACAGATACTGCCTTCATATGTAGTTAACATATGGCTGCCCAGCCATTGACCTTCTTGTGTGAACGCACACGCTATGCCCCAACTCGTACGGGACTTGGTAAATTAATCTGCCACGAGTAATGAGTGTGATGGGCAACATGTATTAGGCGCACTACGAATGTAGTGGTGTGGACATGTTGGGAATGTGGGTCTCACGGGGAGCATACAAGGGATAAGTCCCTGCAGGCGCACTATACTCTGTGCAGTTGGTGGCTCAGATGGCTCTGAGCACTATGGGACTTAACATCTATGGTCACCAGTCCCCTAGAACTTAGAACTACTTAAACCTAACCAACCTAAGGACATCACACAACACCCAGTCATCACGAGGCAGAGAAAATCCCTGACCCTGCCGGGAATCGAACCCGGGATGGCTCAGATGGATAGAGCGTCTGCCATGTAAGCAGGACATCCTGGTTTCGAGTCCCGGTTGGGGCACATATTTTCAACATGTCCCCAATGATGTATATCAACTCCTCTTTGCAGCTAGGGTGTCGATTTAATTATCATTTCAGAAATACAGGGTGTTTGGAAAAGAACTCCCTAGTTTAAAGTATAAATTTAATGGGGAAATTAATGAAAAATTACATTTTATGAAAGAGAACTTTGTTTAATTTTGGTAGACTTCAGTGTTGGATACATTTATTGCCTTGCACACGTCGAGACGATATTCCACTACTCGCCACATATTCACCAATATTTCATGTATAACTGCCCCAACTGGCGCGACAATTCTTTCCTGCAAATAATTGATGTCTCTGATCTTTTCACTGTACACAGCACTTTTTATGTGGGCCCAAAAGAAAAAGTCCAGTGAAGTGCATTCTGGGCTTCGTGGTGGCCAAGGTATTGGGCCAACCCTGCCTATCCACCTTCCTGGAAATCGACTGTAAAGGGCCGCACGCACAAGATTACTGTAATGAGGTGTGGCATCATCTTGCTGGAAAAACACAAGCCCCTATTTCGCCTCAGTTTTCACAAGCCAAATAACACACTGTACTTTCTGTTGTGGAGTACACATCGTTGGTGAGTTGCTCTGCACTGTACACAGGCCTGGACTGAACTGAGGGAACAGAGGAAAATAAACAGCACTAGTACCGCCTCAAGGTCAAGCAGACCTGCCAACTGCAGGGGAACAAAACTTGGAGAGTTGGTGAATCAAAAACCACAAACTAGAATAGTGTATGTCACTTTGTACAGATTGTAGGACACATTAAAACTAGGGAGCTATTTTCCAAACACTGTATTATGTGCGGCCCAAAAATACTCGTCTTCTTCCAATGCACCCAAGGTAGGCTAGAAGGTTGGACACTCGTAAGCTATAACTGAACTCTCATCCAGTGCCGAAACCGAGCGTATTAAGGATTCACTACAACAGTTGTGGACCTTCTTACTTCAGGAGAGGTTACAACGGCTCTTTAACACTCTTGCCAACCGAATCAGTGCACGCATCACGGCCAGAGGCTGACAAGTTGGTTGATACTCCTAAGTTCTTTGTAGATCTGATTCAATACTATAATCACTGAAATAGCATCATATACCTTTTCATGCTGTGGAGTTTCATTTCGTTTCCTCCTCCCCCATCCTTTATCACCCATTGTCATCAAATTAACCAATAACCTTAAAAAAACTTGTGTAGTGTTTATTCCTATTGCTTCAGTTGTCACTTCCTACACTACTCTCTCTCTCTCTCTCTCTCTCTCTCTCTCTCTCTCACACACACACACACACACACTTCTGCCTTCGCAGTAAGTTCTTCGTGTTTTCCCAGTTGTTTGTTTGAATAACTGAGTGAACATTCCTCCACATATGAACGAGATGTAGAGCTCAGAAAAACTGAAGAACGATAGTGACACAAGGTATGTAGAGCCAGAGTGTACCTCGGCTCTTGGTCTGTTCCCGAATGTGAGGCTGACACCACGGGAGCAGCTGACTGCTGTCGAAGTGCCAGCGTGTGCCCCGCCGCCCACGTCTTTCCGCCAGAGCGCCCCGTGGCGCTTCGCCAGAATCGTCAGAGGAAATCCCTGGCTGGACGCCGCCTATTGGCGGAGTCCCTATCGCCGTTGATCGCCGAACGGCCCACAACATCGGCTAGACAACAGAGGCTGCCCTTGATCGCGCTGTACAGGAGGTCACTGTCCGATCCCAGCCAAAGACACGAGCCAGCCATTAGCGCGTCCCGACACACGCGCTGACCTCCTTGGGTCGGTGAAGGAGTTAGCAAAGTTTTTAGAGGAACAGGATTTTGTTCCGTCTTTTATCGATCTCTGCATTCGCTACCGAGAAGCGGTATCGATCTATCCATTTTGTCATTTTTGTAGCGTGAGATCAGACATGTCGTTAAAGATTCCATTTGAAGTAATAGACGTGTACTTCTACTTCTACATTTACATCTACATTTATACTCCGCAAGCCACCCAACGGTGTGTGGCGGAGGGCGCTTTACGTGCCACTGTCATTACCTCCCTTTTCTGCTCCAGTCGCGTATGGTTTGCGGGAAGAACGACTGTCTGAAAGCCTCCGTGCGCGCTCGAGTCTCTCTAATTTTACATTCGTGATCTCCTCGGGAGGTATAAGTAGGGGGAAGCAATATATTCGATACCTCATCCAGAAACGCACCCTCTCGAAACCTGGCGAGTAAGCTACACCGCGATGCAGAGCGCCTCTCTTGCAGAGTCTGCCACTTGAGTTTGTTAAACATCTCCGTAACGCTATCACGGTTACCAAATAACCCTGTGGCGAAACGCGCCGCTCTTCTTTGGGTCTTCTCTATCTCCCCCGTCAGCCCGATCTGGTACGGATCCCACACTGATGAGCAGTACTGAAGTATAGGTAAAACGAGTGTTTTGTAAGCCACCTCCTTTGTTGATGGACTACATTTTCTAAGGACTCTCCCAATGAATCTCAACCTGGTACCCGCCTTACCAACAATTAATTTTATATGATCATTCCACTTCAAATCGTTCCGCACGCATACTCCCAGATATTTTACAGAAGTAACTACTACCAGTGTTTGTTCTGCTATCGTGTAATCATACAATAAAGGATCCTTCATTCTATGTATTCGCAATACATTACATTTGTCTATGTTAAGGGTCAGTTGCCACTCCCTGCATCAAGTGCCTATCCGCTGCAGATCTTTCTGCATTTCGCTGCAATTTTCTAATGCTGCAACTTCTCTCGGTACTACAGCATCATCCACGAAAAGCCTCATGGAACTTCCGACACTATCTACTAGGTCATTTATATATGTATATATTGTGAAAAGCAATGGTCCCATAACACTCCCCTGTGTCTCGCCAGAGGTTACTTTAACGTCTGTAGACGTCTCTCCATTGAAAACAATATGCAGGTTAACGACATCTTTTTGTTGATACTAATTCTCGACACAACAGTTCAGAGATATATCCTGTATCCAAAGGTAGTAAAATACAGAGATATACGCTGGTTCATATGAAACGTTGATTTACATTTTAAGTTTCTGTACGCTCGTTACAACAATTTAAATGGGCATAAATTAATTTAATAAAGTGAAACATGTTTTCTTAGAATTTAACGATTTAACAATGACATAAAAAGAAATTTTAAAAACAGTTACGTCCTAAGTTAGGATGTGGCAGAAACTCACGCACAAACGTTAAGTGTCGTTTTTGGAAACCCAGAATCTACTCTGTAGGAATCAACATGGATTCCGGAAACAGCGATCGTGTGAGACCCAACTCGCTTTATTTGTTCATGAGACCCAGAAAATATTAGATACAGCCTCCCAGGTAGATGCTATTTTCCTTGACTTCCAGAAGGCGTTCGATACAGTTCCGCACTGTCGCCTGATAAACAAAGTAAGAGCCTACGGAATAACAGACCAGCTGTGTGGCTGGATTGAAGAGTTTTTAGCAAACCGATACCATTGATACTATCGATTCTTGTATAGGTGAACATTCTCTCAGTTGTTTAACAAAAAAAATTATATGTTTTGTATGCGATGTATTATATTTCAGATTAAAATGTATAAAAGGAAATTAATGTGTTACACTCTGTATGTATAGTTAAAATTATTCTTCTCTTAAAAATATATGACATTACGAAAGATCTGGCATATTTAAAAATCATATTATTAATTGCATAGTCTAACGCTGATTATTAAATTTATTTCTGGATTCATTTATAAAATAATGATATAATTCGGTGATGACACTTCTTTTGTCAAGAAGTTTGTAAACTCTTTTGCTTTGTAAACTTTTTGGGATATTGTGAGTTCTGCAAAATGTTAGGAGTAGTGGGTATGCCTCTGATGGAGACAGACGTATTTATTTTTATGATCGACCTAACAATGTAATTTGGAATATTAAGTAGAAATTGTAAAGACGGTGTGATATTGAAAAATGTGACAAAGAATAAAATTCAAGAAATATACAGGCAAATCTTTATCAGTTACTTAGTCGTCAGGAAACCACAACGTTCAATCAAAATTTCAGCAGCAAGAATGTACCCCTAGACTCAATAACTGCAGCCAGCAACAAGAAGAGAAAATTAAGATAAGTTAACAGTATTTCTTTTCTATATCTAACGCGTCTCGAAGCTTTCGAAAGTGTTAAAAGACAGAGAAATTTTAATAGTGGTGCTTGGGAGATTAAGATTACAATTGTCAAAGAAACTGCTATAGACATGCATATTCAAATACAGAGATATGTAAACAGGCAGAATACGACGACAAGTGTCTGGCGCAGTTATTGTATCGGTTACTGCTACTACAATGGCATGTTATCAAGAGAGTTTGAACGTGCTGTTATATCGGTGCACGAGCGATGGAACATAGCATCTCCGAAGTAGCGATGAAGTTGGGATTTTCCCCTACGACCATTTCACGAGTGTACCGTGAATATCGTTAATCCCTTGTTGTTGTTGTTGTTGTGGTCTTCAGTCCTGAGACTGGTTTGATGCAGCTCTCCATGCTACTCTATCCTGTGCAAGCTTCTTCATCTCCCAGTACTTACTGCAACCTACATCCTTCTGAATCTGCTTAGTGTATTCATCTCTTGGTCTCCCTCTACGATTTTTACCCTCCACGCTGCCCTCCAATACTAAATTGGTGATCCCTTGATGCCTCAGAACATGTCCTACCAACCAATACCTTCTTCTGGTCAAGTTGTGCCACAAACTTCTCTTCTCCCCAATCCTATTCAATACTTCCTCATTAGTTATGTGATCTACCCATCTAATCTTCAGCATTCTTCTGTAGCACCACATTTTGAAAGCTTCTATTCTCTTCTTGTCCAAACTATTTATCGTCCATGTTTCACTTCCATAAATGGCTACACTCCATAAAATACTTTCAGAAGTGACTTCCTGACACTTAAATCTATACTCGATGTTAACAAATTTCTCTTCTTCAGAAACGCTTTCCTTGCCATTGCCAGTCTACATTTTATATCCTCTCTACTTCGACCATCATCAGTTATTTTGCTCCCCAAATAGCAAAACTCCTTTACTACTTTAAGTGTCTCATTTCCTAATCTAATTCCTTCAGCATCACCCGACTTAATTCGACTACATTCCATAATCCTCATTTTGCTTTTGTTGATGTTCATCTTATATCCTCCTTTCAAGACACTGTCCATTCCATTCAACTGCTCTTCCAAGTCCTTTGCTGTCTCTGACAGAATTACAATGTCATCGGCGAACCTCAAAGTTTTTATTTCTTCTCCATGGATTTTAATACCTGCTCCGAATTTTTATTTTGTTTCCTTTACTGCTTGCTCAATATACAGATTGAATAACATCGGGGAGAGGCTACAACCCTGTCTCACTCCCTTCCCAACCACTGCTTCCCTTTCATACCCCTCGACTCTTATAACTGCCATCTGGTTTCTGTACAAATTGTAAATAGCCTTTCGCTCCCTGTATTTTACCCCTGCCACCTTTAGAATTTGAAAGAGAGTATTCCAGTCAACATTGTCAAAATCTTTCTCTAAGTCTACAAATGCTAGAAACGTAGGTTTGCCTTTCGTTAATCTTTCTTCTAAGATAAGTCGTAAGGTCAGTATTGCCTCACGTGTTCCAACATTTCTACGGAATCCAAACTGATCTTCCCCGAAGTCGGCTTCTACTAGTTTTTCCATTCGTCTGTAAAGAATTCGTGTTAGTATTTTGCAGCTGTGGCTTATTAAACTGATTTTTCGGTAATTTTCACATCTGTCAACACCTGCTTTCTTTGGGATTGGAATTATTATATTCTTCTTGAAGTCTGAGGGTATTTCACCTGTTTCATACATCTTGCTCACCAGATGGTAGAGTTTTGACAGGACTGGCTCTCCTAAGGCCGTCAGTAGCTCCAATGGAATGTTGTCTACTCCGGGGGCCTTGTTCCGACTCAGGTCTTTCAGTGCTCTGTCAAACTCTTCACTCAGTATCATATCTCCCATTTCATCTTCATCTAAATCCTCTCCCATTTCCATAGTATTGTCCTCAAGTACACCGCTCTTGTATAGACCCTCTATATACTCCTTCCACCTTTCTGCTTTCCCTTCTTTGCTTAGAACTGGGTTTCCATCTGAGCTCTTGATGTTCATACAAGTGGCTCTCTTATCTCCAAAGGTCTCTTTAATTTTCCTGCAGGCAGTATCTATCTTACCCCTAGTGAGATAAGCCTCTACATCCTTACATTTGTCCTCTAGCCATCCCTGCTTAGCCATTTTGCACTTCCTGTCGATCTCATTTTTGAGACGTTTGTATTCCTTTTTGCCTGCTTCATTTACCGCATTTTTAGTGCATTTTTAGTGAATCCCTTAAAATATCAAATGTCCCACTAGCTTGCGGCCGGAAAAAGATCATGCAAGAACGGGACCAACGACGACTGAAGAGAAACGTTCAACGCGACAAAAGTGCAACCCTTCCGCAAATTTCTGCAGATTTCAATGCTTGGCCAACAACAAGTGTCAGCGTGGGAACCATTCGGCGAAACATCATCGATATTGGCTTTTTGAGCCCATCCATGTACCCTTGATGACTGCGCGACACAAAGCTTTACACCTCGCCTGGACCCGTCAGCACCGACATTGGACTGTTGATGACTGGAAACATGTTGCCTGGTCGGACGAGTCTCGTGTCAAATTGTATCGAGGGGATGAACTTGTACAGGTACGGAGACAACCTCATGAGTGCAAGGACCCTGCATGTCAGCAGGGGACTGTTCAAGCTGGTGGAGGCTCTGTAAAGGTGTGGGAGGTGTCCAGTTGGAGTCATATAGGACACCTGATACATCTAGATACGACTCTGACAGGTGACACGTACGTAAGCATCCTTTTTGATCACCTACATCCATTCATGTCCACTCTGCATTCCGACGGACTTGAGCAATTACAGCAGGAAAATGCGACATCCCACACGTCCAGAATTGTTACAGAGTGGCTCCAGGAACACTCTTCTGCGTTAAAAAACTTCCGCTCGCCACCAAAGTCCCCAGACGTGAGCATTATTCAGCATATCTGGGATGCCTTGCAACGTGCTGTTCAGAAGAGACCTCCACTCCCTCGTCCTCTTACGGATTTATGGACAGTCCTGCAGGATTGATGGTGTCAGTTCCCTCCAGCACTATACTTCGGACATTCGTCGAGTCCATGTCACGTCGTGTTGCTGCACCTCTGCGTGCTTGCGGGGGTCCTACACGATATTAAGCAAGTGTACGAGTTTATTTGGCTCTTCAGTGTATGTTGTACTTCCCTTTCGCTTAGTAAACTTCATATTTTGTCTTGAACTTCGACTGCACGCCTGGACACAGCATAAAACCGTATTCATTGAGCAATAAGGGAAGATTAACGGGTGCAGCGCTCCACATGTTGTCCGGGACGGAGAGGTGGCCTACACGGGGAGTCATTGTTATTGTTTATTTTTATGCATAACTAGTTAGAGTCTAAGTCGTGGTTGTATTTTAATCATTTAAGATAATATTTCACCACAACTACACTTAATATGTTAACAACCTATAAATCTGATCACATTAAAATTGTCGCGTTTCTGAAGACGCTGTCTGACCAAAAGTACCCGGACACCTTTTAACAGACATTAATAGTGGGAGTGTCCACCCTTCGTTTAATGACGGCTTGAACTCTACTGGGGCCACTTTCAACGAACTGTCTGAATGTCTCTGTTGGAGTAGCAGCCCATTCTTCCTCAGCAGCCGAAACCAGAGAAGGTAGTGATGCCGGACGCTGAGGTATGGTGCGAGTCGACCTTCTAACTCAACCCACAGGTATTCCATTGGTTTAAGGTCAGGACTCAGGTAAGGCCAATCCATTTCAGGAACGTTGTCCACAAGCCATTGCGTCACAAACGTATCAAGCTGATACATACAATCATAATATCCGAAATGCTCCTCTGTTGTATGCACTACTATACGCAGTCCTTAATACTGTAAAGTATGTTCATAACCTTCCGCATTTAGCGTTTCGTTGAGCGAGAAAGGGTGCACACCCTAACCACGTAAAACACTTCTCTATCAGAACACCACTTCCTCTGTACTTGCCGGCCGCTGTGGCCGAGCGGTTCTAGGCGCTTCAGTACGGAACCGCGCTGCTGCTACGATCGCAGGTTCGTATCCTGCCTCGGCCATGGATGTGTGTGATGCCCTTAGGTTAGTTAGGTTTAAGTAGTTCTAAGTCTGGGGGACTGATGACCTCAGATGTTAAGTCCCATAGTGTTTAGAGCCATTTGAACCATCCTCTGTACTTCACTGTCGCTCATACACTTGTTGGCAGGTAACGATCTCCAGGCATTCACCAAACCCAAACCCTTCCATCGGATTGCCACAAGATATAGTGTAATTCACCCCACCAGATTACTGGTTTCTAATCACCCACTACACAATGGTGTCGCTCTTTACAGCACCTCAAGTGTCGCTTAGCATTGACTGCAGAAATGAGTGAGTTTGAGGAGCTGCTCGACCAACGTATCCTATTGTTTTAACTCCCTAAGTACGATTATGGCACTATTTGGACTGCTGGTAGCACTTTGGAACTCACAAGTGACTCCTACCTCTGATTTCATGCGATTTTTTTACAACCACCTTCTTCAATGCTCGACGGTCCCTGTCATCAGAACATGATGTCTATGGTCTTGATCTAACCGTAGTAGTTCCTTTGCGTTTCCACTTCACAATACATCACCAACAGTCGATTTGGGAAGCTTTAGAAGGGCTGAGATGTCGCTGGTGGATTTGTTACTGCAGTGACATCCAATTACTAATCCACTTTGTATTTTATTTTTAACTTGCCTGCGTGGTTTTATGTCTGGTCGTTGCGTATGGCTGCCATTACTCGTAGCAAATTTGGTGGAACCTGTTACTGCCACTTAAGTAACAGTTATGTTCTAATTAATTTTATTTATTGATTTTTTTAATTATCGCGCCATATTAGTCCCAAAGGGAGTGTGGCGACAGTACTTGCATTTGTTGTACAGGTTTTTGACCTGTACGTTTGCAGAGCTAGCAGTCTGTCTGCTAGTAGAACTTCCATGCAGTTTCTCGATATCGGTCTTTGAGTCGCAGTACACTGCCAGAAGGCAGTGCCAGGAAGTAGGTCACGTGACGAGGTACAGCGAGGCCAAGGTGAAACTAGCGCCCAAGAAGAAGAAGCAAGAAGCTCACAATAAGTATGTGACCGATAATATGGATAACTGTACTATCAGACAGCAATTTCTATTGCATTACGAACAATAGAAAGAAATACGAACTTTTCGAAAACTGCACAACCTTTGTCAAACAGAAATGAGCTTCAAAGGTAGCAAGGAAACCCTTAGAAGCAATATTCTGTCTATGGATTTTCGTTTTAGAAGGTGTCAAAATCAACTTCTTCTTTTGTGGAGACGAGAGGACATTGTTGTTAAAAGGCCATACTTTCTCAGATTTTCGTCAGAATCAAAGCGACCAGTAGTTTACTAAGATGATGGATTCAAACGCATCATACAGTAAATCAATGTTGGCAAAGTGATGGTGTGCGAGTAGTATTGTCAAATAAAAGTGCCGGTCAGAGTTTAATTGTTGTTCATGCAGGTGGAGACGGGTGTTTCATGGCACAAAAACCAAAACGTCCGACTATCACTCAGAAACGGACAGCAAAAATTTTCAAAAATACGTCGAAACCCAGCTTATGCCAGGCTTATTAGCAATGTCTTTATCCCTTTATTACTCGCAGCGTATTTACCCATTCGGAATACTTCTAGCCATTGTAGGTGTTTGGCATGTTTGACTGTAGTAATGTTCAACCATTTTTTTCCATAATGCGAGAAGAATAAAACACTCGGAAACTGCCATTGAAGGGCTTATGAAAGTTGCTTCAGGCTTAACATGTAACCGCAGTATCGAACATTGCATTCGAATTTCCAAATTAGATTTCGTCTTCTGCAAAATTAGTTGTGAGTAAACGCACGGCGCCCGCATCTCGTGGTCGTGCGGTAGCGTTCTCGCTTCCCACGCCCGGGTTCTCGGGTTCGATTCCCGGCGGGGTCAGGGATTTTCTCTGCCTCGTGATGGCTGGGTGTTGTGTACTGTCCTTAGGTTAGTTAGGTTTAAGTCGTTCTAAGTTCTAGGGGACTGATGACCATAGATGTTACGTCCCATAGTGCTCAGAGCCATTTTTAAACGCACGGCGCGTAACAGGCTGGCAGCGCCCCACTCATTAGAATACTGGCGTTTACGCCAGACTGCCCCCCACCACCACCTCACTGTTCCTCCGGCGTAAACACGACGGTACTGCCACAGTGGCAAGGAAGAAATTAGTCCTCCTCCCTCCCCTTGTTCAACAGCAGGTAGTCGAGGCGCCATGCCACAGTTCCCGGAGCCGCTCCCTCCGAGGTTTGGGTTCGAATCCCCTCTGGGACATGAATGTTGAGTTTGTCCTAAAAAAAGGGGGGGGGGGAGGGGGGGAAGTGCCGCTCCTTGCGGCCGCACGTTTGGCACGTGCCTTGCGCCGGCCCTGGGGGCATACTCGATCAGGGGTCGTGCGAGGCACCAAGGCTCCCTGGGGAAGGAGCGAGTCAAATGCAACTCGTTGGCGAAGTGAGATGGTAGCAGATAGTCAGCTAATCACTGCCTGTGTAGTTAAATAGAGCTCCGCAGAAGGCGCGACTGCAGAGTGACTCACCAGTCAATCGCTTGCAACGCGTTGCCAACCAGTTGTGAACGGCTCGGCGCCCGCGTTGCCAGGCGATCTGAGTAGCGTCGTGTCCTCGAACATAGCTTTGTACTGTTGAACAGTCTCGTGATGAGCCACCGATTGCATTCCTTCCCTTCTGTGGGGCTACATCTACATCTACGTCTACATACAAGGTGTACAACTTTGCTTCTGACGTTTTTTTCCCCCGAAATTTAAGGGTTTAATGAAAGAAATTGGTTACAAGTGTATCATTCAAAGTATTTTCTGCAGGAGCGCCGTGGTCCCGTGGTTAGCGTGAGTAGCTACGGAACGAGAGGTCCTTGGTTCAAGTCTTCCCTCAAGTGAAATATTTGCCGGCCCGGTAGCTCAGCGTGTTCGGTCAGAGGGTTAGCTGCCCTCTGTAATAAAAAAAGAACTGAGTGAATGGATCAATAACGAACTTCAACGGGCGTCAGGGGACGTCCGCTACGAACAATTGCAACGAACTATAACGAACAAAATGAACTACAAAAAAAAAAGTAGCGTCGTGTCCTCGAACATAGCTTTGTACAGTTGAACAGTCTCGTGATGAGCCACCGATTGCATTCCTTCCCTTCTGTGGGGCTACATCTACATCTACGTCTACATACAAGGTGTACAACTTTGCTTCTGACGTTTTTTTTCCCGAAATTTAAGGGTTTAATGAAACAAATTGGTTACTTCTGTTTCTATCGCTGGCCACTACTTTCTCCCATCTTTCGGGCAGTATACGAATCCGGCGTCGAAAAAATCGTTCATCTTTTGAAGCGATCCACGAACCGATCCAATTAGTGACTTCTTTATGAGATCAGACGTGTTGGTCAGCCAGGCCATGCGCAACTGATTTAAACAGGTGATAGTCACAGGGAGCAATGTCTGGAGAATATGGCGGGTGAGGTAGGACTTCCCATTTTAAAGTTTCCAAGTACGTTTTGACCTCTTTTGCAAAGTGGGGTCGAGCGTTGTCGTGCTGCAAGATAACTTTACTGTGCTTCTCGCTGTATTGCTGTATTGTCCTTTAATGCATTGCTCAGGCGCATTAATTGCGCTCAATAACGAGCACCTGTGATTGTTTCACTTGGTTTTAAGACCTCGTCATAGCCTTTTCTGTTCTACTCGTAAATAGAGCCAGGAAAAACGACTATGTGCCTCCGTATGAGCCCTAATTTCTCGAATCTTATCTTCGTAGCTCTTTCGCGCAGTGTATGTTGGCGGCACTAGAATCGTTCGGCAGTCAGCTTCGAATGTCGGTTCTCTAAATTTCGTCACTAATGCTTCTCGAAAAGAACGTCGCCTTCCCTCTAGGGATTCCCATTTGAGCTCCCGAAGCATCTCCGTAACACTTACACGTTGTTCGAACCTACTGGTAACAAATCTAGCAGCCCGCCTCCGAACTGCTTCGGCGTCTTCCTTCAATCCGACCTGATACGGATCCCAAAAACTCGAGTAGTACTCAAGAATAGGCCGCACAAGCGTCCTATATGCGATCTCTAAATAAACCGAAGCCGACCATTCACCTTCCTTACCAAGTTCTCACACGCTCGTTCAATTTCATATCGCTTTGCAACGTTACGCCTAGATATTTAAACGACTTGACTGTGTCAAACAGTGCACTAGTAATACTGTAACCGAACATTACGGGTTCGTTCTCCCCACTCATCCCCGTTAACTTACACTTTTTCACATTTAGAGCTATCTGACATTCATCACACCAACTAGAAATTCTGCCTAACTCCTCTTGTATCTTCATGAAGCCACTCACCTTCGACACCTGACCATACACCACAGCATCATCAGTAAACAACCACAGATTGCTACCCACCCTGTCCGCCAAAGAATTTATTTATATAGAGGATAACAGCAGTCCTATCACACATCCCTGGGGCACTCTCGACGATGCTCTTGTTTCTGACGAACATTCGTTGTCAAGGACAACATACTGGGTTCTGCTATTTAAGTAGTCTTCGAGCCACCCATACACGCCTGTGAACTTATCCCATATGCTCGGACCTTCGTTAATAGCCTGCAATGGAGAGCCGTGTCAAATGCTTTCCGGAAATTTATAAATATGGAATCCCCCGGTTACCCTTCATCCATATTTCCCACGAGCGATACTTTCTAAAACCATGCTGATTCGTGGAAGTATGCTTCTAAGTCACAAGAACACTTTTTATATTCGAATTGAGAATATGTTCAAGGATTCCGCAACAAACCGAAGTTAGGGATATTGGTCTGATATTTTGCGATTTTTTGCTTTTGCCCTTCTTATATACTGGAATCACCTGCGGTTTTTTCTAGTCGCTTGAAACTTAGTGCTGGGCAAGAGATAGACGGTAAATGCAAGCTAATACCCTAGAGTACTCTTTGTAAAGTCGAATTGGGATTCCATCCGGACCTGGTGATCTATTTGTTTTCAAATCTTTGAGTTTTTTCTCTACACCAGGGATGCTTATTACTAAGTCGTCCATACGGGAGTCTGTCCGATGGTCAAATGACGGTATGTTTGCACGATTCTCTTGTGTGTTCGGCTATCGTTTTGGCATCTTCAACTGCCACATCAGACTGGTCAAAAAGGGACTTTTAGCGATTTTACATATGACCAGAATTTTCTCAGGTGCTCTGTCAGATCTTTTGCTAAAGTGTGATGGTGGTAGTTGCTGTACGCTTCGCGGCAAGATCTTTTCACAGGCGCACGAATCTCTGCCAAGATTTGCTTGTCGTTATTTTTGCGTTATCTTTTGATCCGAGAATGCAGCACTCTCCAGCAAAATAGGCAGAGTCCTGGGTAGACGAGGTATCAGAACCATTCTCCGACTTCCTAAGAAGATAAAAAAGATGCTACGTTCTGTTAAGGACAGTCTGAGCCTCAGGATTCCTGGGATTTACAACATCCGCCGGCCGGAGTGGCCGAGCGGTTCCATGCGCTACAGTCTGGAACCGCGCGACCGCTACGGTCGCAGGTTCGAATCCTGCCTCGGGCATGGATGTGTGTGATGTCCTTAGGTTAGTTAGGTTTAAGTAGTTCTAAGTTCTAGGAGACTGATGACCTCAGAAGTTAAGTCCCATAGTGCTCAGAGCCATTTGAACCATTTTGAACCATTTACAACATCCCTTGTGAGTGTGGAAACAATTACACCGGTCAGTCTATCCATACAGTTTCCGACCACTGTGCAGAGCATCAACAGCATATTAAAAATCAAGAACTGGTGAAATCTGCAGTTGCAGAGCATCACAAATATAAAATACTGTTTCACGAAATAAAAGTTTAGTCCCAGGATCCCACATACAGGGACTTGGTAATTAAGAGGCTATAGAAAATAACAATGTGTGAGAAAATCTTCATCTGTGACGACGGATATAATCCCAGCGGCGCAATGAAGCGAGCTATCGATACAGAGAAGAGCCAGAGATTTTCGTCGCAATGTTTATGCTAGGTGGGAGCGGTGTCGCGACCAGCGCAAATAGTACAGTCGTGCTCAAAAGTATCCGAACGACCTGAATTGCATTTCGCCTGATTCGCATACAACCCTCATAACGCAGCTGTCTAGGAGGTCATCTAATCGCTCCTTGGTACAGTCGTTTGACTATTGAAAATGGTTCCAACAAAACACCACTAGAAAACATTGCTCTGTATTGCAATAACTCAACATGTAAAGTAATACCACGATACTACAAATATCAGGGAACACCATATCACAGATAAGACTGTCCTTAAGGCTTGGAAGCTCACATTTATTACAATAAATGACATGCCTGAAATGTTACCACTCTCATTATAACGTCAGAAAGTTAATGCACGTAGTAAGTTCGTTGTATTCATGATTTCCTCTTCAAACTAACACATCGTACTTATTATTTAACACAAAAAGACATTAAAAATTTAACTTTATCACGAGCTGCTAGTTGAGAATATGTATGAACTTCAAATGACACGTCGAACCGTCTCGTTCTGCATATGGATGCAAACCCAGATCATGCAGACCAAGCAAAGATTTCGTGACTGACGGATACTAACAGTCATTCCTGACTAGGCATACAGAGTGTGATATACCTCGATTTTAGATTGTATCAGTTAGGAAATATCAACTTTAAATTACATAACGTAAACATTTTTAACGGACGCGAATTCCTAGCCAGCATCTATTACCCCTGTTAACGAACTACGAGAGATGTTAAATATTACTTCTTCACAAGTAACGTGCTTGAAATGCCGTGAGGTAAAGCTTTGTATTGGACAGGGATTCGAACCATGAACCTAATCGGATTGTTATCGAAGCACAATCAACTGTGACATATCGGATTTTCTCGGCTGTAGGAAGATGTTTTAACTGAAATGACGAGACGAAATATTAATTTTTTCCTTCCCAGGACTCCAACCCGGCACCTATCGCTGTTATATTCTAGAGAAAACGAACGTTAAATATAGGTTTGTTATACCAGCAGCGACATGTGAGCATTTATGAACTAGAAATAACATGACGAAGTGTTCAGTGCTGACTGGTAATCGAACCCCACACATACCGTTGTTGACTACACACAAAGAGACGTCAGCTACCGAATTTTTCTCCACCAGCAGCTCGGAATAACGTCCTTGAACTTACAGTGATCTCGCAAATAGTTCTGTGTCTCACTGGGAGTCAAAAACGCCAGATATCGTTAGTGCTGACAACGAATGAAAATACATTAAAATCAAAATTATTATCCACCAGCAGAAAGGTGTTCTCATGCTAGAGCTTGATAATACATAATGATAACTTTAGTGCCGGGCCAAAATTCGAAGCCATTCACGCGCAATATGTGGAGATGTTGAGGAATTTGCAGTTTTTGACAAACAACAAATTGTATTCGAGCTGTATTGTCACTAAGGGATCAAATTTCGCGTTAAGGGCGGTCTGAGTTGCATTCCCAGTTCAGAACCAATTTTATCGACATACAGAAGCTCAAATAAAAGATGAAATAAGTGTCCTGTGATCCTCCACTCCTGACTTTATTGTGGTTCAACCTAATGTCTACTTGGTAGAGAAGGAATATCATGTTTATGTGAATTTCAGACCACAATGCCATTATACCTTCTTCACTTGTCGTAGCCAGAAGACAACAGAATCTGTCTCTCCATACCAAAATTAAGGGCGAAAGTTGGAATCGAACCCCAAATCATCAGTATATGAATTTATCAGCAATCCAAAAAGCCAACCACATCTTCATCTCTGTGGATCATTTTTTATTGTAACGCCGTTGCGCCACACTGGGAGAGAATTCTGACACACAGGCTCCCTGTAGTGGTTTGCAGCATGTTCAGTACATTCATTTACTCGGTTGACCAAATCGCCATGAACTAGCTACCTTGGCTGCCCATTGCATACATTCGACTCTATTTTGTAATCACCGAAATAAATCACGTAACTGCCACCTACACAGAACTGACAACAGTGTAGGATGCAGAAATTTAAACAGGAAGTGTTCTTTTCTACTTGAGCCACTCTATTGCGCTATCCGTTTGTTGAAAACGTCATGCAGTGCAAAAGAAAAGCTGTAACTGTCTGTCTCTAAGAAGTCTACATCCGGCCATATGCATTATCTCACAACACTGTGGAATGCGGAAGTTCTGGAGGAATTGTTCTTGACTTCTGGAGCTGCTGTAGCTATGGTTCAGCTAGTAGTGCACCGTAGAAAAAATGTCACGAGTTCAAATACATTCACTACCACATTTTTTAAAACGCAATTCTGCTCTCTTCTGAAGTTATCAATCTAATGGAATTTTGAACATAATTCCCTTCACTTCTCAACCCAAAATAGTAGCATGTGGAAAAAGTGCCAACTACTGCGACATTTTGTTCTTTTCGGGTTTAATAGACGGCCAGGCAGCAGATGCATCTCGAAACTTTTGAATTATATATGGGGAGAGCACAACGTGCCAAAATAAGTCAGAAAGTATTTTCTACATTAGCTGTCGTGTGGTAGTGGCATTTTATTCTTCTTCAAACCATCTTTGACAGCTTTAACTCAGAACAAGTTTCTACATGTAATCAATAAACTGCATGTGCATTGTCAGACTGTTATAGACAACATCAGAGAATTCGGATATATCGTTGATGACTAGTTTCTCTCTCATGTCTGACATTGTTTAAACACACTGCATTATTTGAAATTAAATAAAACTACCCATGATAACCTTACAACGAAAGTCTGTTTTAGTAAACCTGAGTGATCTGACAGCTTGTAGCTCTTGCACAGAAGGGATAAAAACGTGGCAGTCAGCTAAACTGGAACCGTGAACCGGAACAGAGGCTCATTTACAGATTAGCATGTTACCACAGAGCTAGCGAAGTGGTATGTGAGTACAATTCCTGTTACGAGGCCAATAGTGACTAGAACTCGTAAATCGCTATTTAAAGGACAAGATTAGTTGGGATTTCCACGTGCAACGATTTTCCTGGGCCGAAAATCGTAAATTTACAAACTTTTGTTACACTTCAAGCGATAATAACTCAGATTATTCAATGGAAATGACAGGAAAAATCAAGTGAACTTTGAGGCCTAATTCCGTGCACACCAGGAAGTAACTCGTCGATGACAGAGTTGCCAAACATACCTTGCCTTGTTGCCAAATCTCAGTTACAGTATCAGCAGGAAGAAAACGAACTGATGTGTTCCCACAGAGGGCTGGGAAGTGACCATAGCTGGTATCTCAAAGACGTGGCTGGCACGGCCTGGAATACGTAATGCGTCTGATTCGCACTTCTGTAACTAGGTTTAGGAACTGGAGCTTAATTACTAATAATACACAGAACTGACTGTAAACCAAGCATCATAAATCCGTAACTGTCATAGTTGTTTTTATATTTCGTTCGCAAGTGTACTCAAAACTAATAAACTCATTCATGGACTTTTCGTGCCTGGCCAATAGTCGAGCACAACAACAAACAAAAATAAAAATCAATATTTGTGTGTGTGTGTGTGTGTGTGTGTGTGTGTGTGTGTGTGTGTGTGAAGAGAGAGAGAGAGAGAGAGAGAGAGAGAGAGAGAGAGAGAGAGAAATATAAAGAATGAGAGAGGGAGTAAATAGTATGTAAAGAAATCTTTCATTAAAATGTAAAATGACACGTTCCACATCATTACGAAATGTCGTATTCATTATGTGTGGAACAAATATTAATCGAATCACATCTAATCTAATCATATTGCTGACTAGCCACGAAGAGTCATGAATTGCCGAAGTTTTCGCCAATATCAGTAACTAAATCTAAACTTGAAAATAAAAGACTATAGTTTTTGTAATAAATCGGGACTCCTATCAAGACTCTTTTGTCTCTGTTAACTAACCACGAAAGATGTCTGACATACCTCCATTCAGAAGTTACAAAGTGTGCATGCTAAAGATGAAGCACATGATGTGAAGTTCTGTGATGGAGATCCGAACCCAACACGTAATCGGATTGTTAACAAAATAAAATCAACTCTTATGTATCGGTTTTTCTTACCAGCTGCTAGGTGTTTGAATCTAAAATAAGGATACAAGTTTTTGTGCATGAGCGACAATCGAACCGCACACCTGCCGTCCTTCTTTATCTTCCACGAATATAGGTTAAGTATCAATTGGTTACTCACCAATAGTAAGATATGTGCGTGTTTGACCAGAAATAACGACACATATTGCGAATGTTGGCAACACATGAACAGACATCAAAAATGCATGTTAATTTTCACTTGCAGGCCAGTGTGGACGTGATGGGGCTTGAAATGAAATTATGAATATTTTTGTACTGGATCAGTATTCGGATCCACATACTTACCTTTGCAGTCTTGGGAAAAGGAACGACATGATTGAACTATACTGTTCCGACAGATTCAGATGCTCGAGAGAGGAGATACGAATTCAAATAACAGTCAAGCACCAAATTTTTCAACGTCTGTCTTATGTCAGCAGGATATAAAGACTCCTCTAGTCATCACAGCCGCGATGTGAAGCTATTTGAAATTTTCAGTAATTCAGCAAATTTCTTAGTTCGAGAAAATCCACTGTGAAGTGAAGTTACCGGATAATTTGATTATTGCCGTCATTATTACTATCATTTTCTTCATACCCCTGCTGGAACACATGTGCTTGAACATCTTTTAATGCCTTTTGTTCATTTTAGAAGTAGCCGCCCAAGAACAGGTTCTTTCCCTGTCTACTGAATTCTTTTCATGTTAATATCAAACATCAGCAATTACTCGTAGATTATATTAAAACTGAAGTAATTGATTAAGTCGTCATTTGATAACAAAAACGCGCTGTCTTTCTTCATTTACTTGCGCCTCGAAATGGCTTCTGTAATGTGGGAAAGTATTTCACAGTTGCAAAACCCGCATCCGACCCATTCATTGACCTTACACTTAAAAGTCGCTGACCATAAATTCTAGCTCAGAGTGACATCAGTTTAAGTAACCTAATGGACCGAAGACTGTTTGCCAGTGCTCTTGCTCACGGGAATATACGCAATTACCCGATTGGGCTCTGTGAGTACACTGTAACAGTACTTGCTGTGTGTATGCAATGCATACGGATTGTAGAATTTAGTGGTGCTGTCTCTTCCACTTCTGTGGACAATATGCCTCGTCTAACCGGGCCCTTTATCATTACAGGCCATTGGCAGTGCAACATCATACTGACAACAGTAATGTGCTTTTACCGACAACCTCACTGTTTGTTTTACCTGATTTTGTAATCACTTAAATAAAACAACATGACCTTCCAGTGTACGTTTTTTCTTATAATACGCATAATGGCAATGAAGATTGTGGCATCAAAGAGAGACCATTTATGTTGTTTAATTTTTCTCCTTTTCTGTTTATGCCAACTTGAAGGCACTACATTCTATTCAGTTCTCTTTATTTTGGTGCAGGGACGCGCAAGTGCCAAAGCACACAAACAAGAGATCCTTAATTTTAATGCCAAGCAGAAGTCACAGTGGTGGCTACATGGCGGCAAAGTGATAAATAGCAAGACTACGAGTACGAAGGTCTCGGCTTCGATCCCTGGTCAGTCCCACAAATTTTATCTCCCATTTTACACTCATTTCCCCTCTGGTAGTGTTTGTCGATCTGAAAAGTGCTGAGTTGCACTGTGATCCGAAAGCCACGTTCAACTGTAGGTTCCCCTGTTAACTGTCTAAGCAAGTCAACTCAAGGGTCGGAGGAAAGCAACGGCATACCACCTCCAATAGGACCGTGCCTATTAAAGCCCTGTGGTGTACAAACCAATCTTCTAACTGATGACTGCTTTACTTTACTATGGGTTCCACAGTTAATTATCTTCAGGTTATTAACATTTTTGTGTTTTCATGCTGTAGCTTTGATACCAGTAACCGTAAGTAACCGGCCAAACACTGTCACCGTTCGGGTTGTCAAGGTGGTAGACGACGATGCTGTTGACCCCAGTCACAATCTTGTTCATGGCTATGTTTCAGTCGAATACCCCTTTGTGCCTTTCTGTGTATTTCAAGATATACTTTTATACACTTGGTATGCATCCTCATTGATATCTGATAGAGGTGTATTTAGCAACATGAATCAGATATGTTTTCCAAGCAATATATAAGAGAATACGTCAGTGCAGCGAGATTTCGTTTGTGTGTAGCGCATGGTGCAAGAAATATTTGTGTTTTGCCTGCTCCTGTGATAGGTTTCATCCCACCGAATGCGCGCAAGCTCACGAATAGACTATCAGTAATTGGAATTACGCAATAATACACTTAAAAGGTGTATTTTTGCATTATATAACCCGATGAAAATAACTGTAAATAGATTATATGCCTACTTGCTTATTACTCGCGCTTCTTGATACTTTCCTCAAAAAATTAAAAGAAAAATAAAAAGAGAAGAAGAGAGACAGAGAGAGAAAACAGAAATGTATTTCAAATATCAGCTCGGTGACGCCATGTTCGTCTCGTGAGGTAAGGCAAGGATAGTTGATAGGTAATAAATATCTCGTTGTACTTGCGATATGTATGGCTACAGGGTTCTCTCTTTTCCCTCTGCAAACAACCAGAACAGAATTCAGTAACAAAGTGGTAAGAACACCTATGCAGTGCGCCAATTAAACACTCAGCCTTTCTTGGTTATTTTCTTAATCGTTAACAATTGTCTGTAATGCAGTAAACATCCTTGATTACTGATTTGTTACTACTACTTTTGTTATTGTTATTCGTCACGTCACAACAACTTTCATATCACTCATATTGCTGATGCACATAACGAATAGATCAGGATGAACTGAATGTGGGATGTTTAGTCACGGAGAATATACACATTTATCTCGACGTTTTGCGTTCAGGGTAATATGAAAATCTCAGTAAGAGAAGAGAACAATAGGATGACGGTGATGCAGGCAATAATACCCAACTATTTCTGTCGACTTAACATCATGACGACAGACAAATTGGCGTCTCAATGTATTTTGATTTTACTTCGTTAGCCTTCTTGCGACCTCGTTCTAATGCCTCGGGGTAGCAGGCATAACATTTTGCTTTTTGAACACCGAGCAATAACATACAAAGATAGTAGATGGAAGGATACAAAGAATCAATCAGACTCATGGGTGTGGATCCAGTTCATCATTAGAAGACTAAACAAGAGGGAAACATTATGAAAGCAATGAATACGCTGGTTAGTATACATTATTTGCATAGGTCTGAAGATGAAGAAGCGCAGATCTGCACAGTGTCCGCATCTGCACTTTAGTTTCTGTCTTAATGGCCATAATTTTTAGTTTTTTCTCTTCTGAATTTTCAGATATATTGATTATTACGTGGCACAGAATAATTAGTTAATTGTTTTCTTATAGCTTCCATTCCCACCAACATTTTTCTACATTCTCGTGCGATTCATGAAATTCTACTTTTATGATAGATGCAATCGATTTCGAGGTGCAAAGTGTTTGTTATCTTACTTATCGTGACAGGTGGGCAAAGCTGATTTCCAAAGACTTTTTATTGTACAGTAATAATCTTTTGTCACAAAGTAACAGGATAAATGTTTTATTGGTATATATTTTGTGGGAAACTGTAATCGTGATGGCAGTTTATACACCTCAGTGTATAAACCCCGCGCCTCCTCTCTGTATCCTCCTATGACACAAGCACGGGATTCTCCTCGCATACCACTACAGAGCTGTAGCACAACTGAGAATTGGCAACATCGTCACAAAAATTTGGCAACACTGTGACAGTGCAATCACTTCCACGCATGGTACTGAATTGACTTGCTAAATTCACTTGATATTCCCTCTCCATTTGAATGACTCGTGCTATATAACCCCTAGACACTGAGACAGAAAATTCAATTTTTTGCCTAAAGAAATGCTATTCTTCACGTAAGTAACAACTTCTATTATCGTGCACGATGCGTTTTCAGGCTGAGCGACCAATATCATGATGAGAGTGGCGTGCTGGCAGCAGTGTGTCCGTAGCCCCGTGTCACCACCCGTATCTCATGTCGCAAAGGCTCAATGGGTCGTCAGATCTAACTGTGGCGGGGATCAGCATGTGCGAGCTTTTTTTTCTGATTTATTTTATGGAGCTGCGAATTTCCAGAAAAAATCCTGTAACGAAATCTTGGTAGCTCGAGACAGCAAGTTGTGTTAATCGTCATAGATCTCGGCTTTCTGATTGCCAAGCTGCTTCACAATACAAGCATCTCTGAAGAAATTCGAATCGACCATCAACGATACGAATTTCAATATTGTTCTTCACTTAAGACTCACATGCCAGGATGATGAGTATGAAGGAAATGAGCCTCTTGATTAATATAGGGCCTCTATACTAAATTTCCACAGTAGCAATTAGGAACTCTCTGCAGACATTTGGTAACAGCATCTCTAGCAACTTACTTTTTCTCTGGGTAGCTTCAAATATAGGCAATTTTGTCGCCTTAAATCCAAATGAATATTTTAAATATCACTTTTGAACAGGTTTCACTTTTCCATTAATTAATGTATGGACCTCAAAACAAGTTATTTGCCTGACTAGCTAGAGAGCAGGTTCTGAAAGGTATTGACACAATGTTTCTCTTCCATTTACCATAGGGAAACCAAACCCATTACATTGCATTTACTCCCTGTGCCTTGGCTAACACATATGAATCCATGACAAAAATAAATTATTTGAAGAATCTGCTGTGAAAGGGAAAAGAACAGGATGTGATGCTTTAATTATAGCACACTGGATCACGAACAATGAAATTAATACTGTGCCTATTTGATGTATTGCATACTAGTGTAATAAAATACTTATCAAATAAAAACGGTTTTTTGCCTCCGTTGCCATCGAGTGTGAAACACAAATCATAGACAGATTTTATTGGTCACCACTCAACAACACTGAAGCATGTTACACCGTCGAGAGTGAGGAGTGGAGCAGACGTTGCCGGCAGAAGGCGAGGCAGCGCAGTGTCTCAGCCCCCGCCGGTAGGCAGCAAATGGGTCCCAGAGAACTCAGACGCATGCGGTGTTCAGAGTCAGATGGCTGGCCAAGAAATCTCTCGCTAAAATAGTGTCGAACAAAACTGTTATTACCAATGTGACAGAAAGCGAAATATATTGTAGATTCGCTTGAATTACACTCATCGCTTCAGCACCGAGAGGAAAGGGGCGATAAAAGTTTTGTCGACGTGTGATTTCTGTTGCCAGATGTCATATTAGCTAGTCTCGTGTTTTACCTCAAGACTACGGTCGTAGTCAAGACTGATGTACTCAGACAGCAGTCAAGAATTCCTCCGGGAAGTGGCGTAGTCTACAATGTTGCCAGATCGAGCATATTGCTGGATATAGAATTCTGAGGGGACCACGACTCGGCAGTCAATTTTTTTGTCTAAGACTGTATCTACAACACGTATTGCACGCTGAAGACCCAGAAGAATTAAAAAACAAAATTAGTTTATGAGAGCAACGTCAATAATAGCGTTCGAAGTATTCACAGCATTGTATACGTGTGTGTAAACGCCTTCCAATGCCCACTCAAGCAAGACAAGGAGACACAGTCTAGCTTCAGTATTATAAATACGCCTCAGCTTCTGAATGAACTAAGTCTTGATTGTAATCATTTTGAATATTTGCAGTACTGTACCCACTGGTGTTAAACTCGTTTTCAACCAATGATTCCCACAACTACAGGGACACTATTTGTGATACCTCTTAGACAAAATACTTACGCAGTGCTATCAGACGAAAAGATAAACCTGACACAAACTGTGGGAAGTTTGTTTTACAACCTTCCTACCTGGATAAAGAGCTTTTCCTATTTGAGATATCTGTGAACGTTGCTGCATAAGACGATTTAAGAAGAAACTAAATTCCTTCGGCTACGACAATGTTTAAAGAAATCATCTTAACGGCACTAAATCGTAGTTTGTGAATCGTTTACCATCTGTACTCTGCCGCATTTCAGTCCTCGCTACATTAGGTTACATAAACTGGTGTCACTCTGAGCTAGAATTTATGGTCAGCGACTAGGTGTAAGGTCAATGAATCAGATGCCGGTTATGCAGCTGTGAAATACTTTCCTACATTATAGTAGCGAAAAGGCAAAAAGCTTACTGACAAATTTCACAGAAGGAAAAGGAGGACGAAATGTCTCCCACTGGATGGTCACGTTGTTTTATTTTAATGATTACAAAATCATGTCAAATGAACAGTGAGGTTGTCAGAAAAGAACATTACTGTTGTCAGTATGATGTTGCACTGCCCAGGGCCTGTAATGATAAAGGGCCATTTAGATGAGGCATATTGTATACAGAAGTGGAAGAGAGAGCACCACTAAATTCTACAATCCGCATGCATTGCATACACACAGAAATTACTGATACAGTGTACTTATGGGCCCAATGGGTTAATTGCATATTTTCAGGTGAGAAAGAGCTCTGGCAAACAGTCCTCGCTACATTAGGTTACATAAACTGGTGTCACTCTGAGCTAGAATTTATGGTCAGCGACTAAGTGTAAGGTCAATGAATCAGATGCGGGTTTTGCAACTGTGAAATACTTTCCTACATTGTAGTAGCGAATATTAAATTTGAACTAATATTGCGAAAATTTTGAACTTGGATAGCTTAGAATGAAAATGATTTCTGTTTATTGCGAAGGAAAATAATTAATTTTCTAAAACATTCTTTGTCATACACAACTTGAAAAGGTCACGTCGACCAAATCATATCTAAGAACTGTCAGCGACATATATCTGAAGGCAGTAAGATCAATTGGCTTTTGGTTTGGCAGTATTCGACAGCCATTTCAAGGCGCAAGTAAATGAAGGAAGACAGCGCGTTTTTGTTATCAAATGACGACTTAATCAATTACTTCAGTTTTAATATAATCTACGAGTAATTGCTGATGTTTGATATAAACATGAAAAGAATTCCGTAGACAGGGAAAGAACCTGTTCTTGGGCGGCTACTTCTAAAATGAACAAAAGGCATTAAATGATGTTCAAGCACATGTGTTCCAGCAGGGGTATTAAGAAAATTATAGTAATAATGAAGGCAATAATCGAATTATCTAGTAACTTCACACTTCACAGTGGATTTTCTCGAACTAAGAAATTTGCTGAATTACTGAAAATTTCAAATGGCTTCACATCGAGGCTATGATGCCTAGAAGAGTCTTCACATCCTGCTGACATGAGAAAAGCATAATCTTGCTTCTACTTAACCATTTAATAGACTCGCATTTTTTCCACCGTAACTAATTTTGTAAGCTAAACATATGATCCGTTACAACATACTCCTGGGACTGGGAAATGTGGCCACAATGGTCTGGTGGAACGAACTATCACAGGTGCAATGCGTGGATTCAGGCATTTACTCTTAAGAGAACAAAAACAGATTTTCTTTACCTCTGCTAACCTCAAGAGAAAATCGTTACAATTCAGAATCCGCAAGAAACATCGTGTTCCTTCATTACCAACTGGGCAGAGCCGGTTTACGTTGGGAAATGACACAGGCGAGAGTCATGGTAAACAGAAATACTGTCGCCAGCGTAAACTTACTTGCATTAGAAAGTTTCATTTTATTTGATGAACCGATAGCCACTTAAAGGAACAGGGCACTTATTTTACTTGTACTTGATTGATCTACAGACGTTGAAAAATTTGGAGGTTGACTGTGATTTGAATTAGTATCTCCTCTCTCGAGGATCTGAATCTCTCGGAACAGTATAGTTCAATCATTTCGTTCCTTTTCCCAAGACTGCAATCTTCTCTAGGTCTCCTTCAAAGGTAAGTATGTCGGTCCGAATACTGATCCAGTATAAAAATATTCATAATTTCATTGCAAGCCCTATCACGTGCACACCAGCCTGCAAGTGAAAATTAACATGCATTTTTAATGTCTGTTCATGTGTTGCCAACATTCGCAATAGGTGTCGTTATTTCTGGTCAAACACGCACACATCTTACTATAGGTGAGTAACCAATTGATACTTAACCTATATTCGTGGAAGATAAAGAAGGACGGAAGGTGTGCGGTTCTATTGTCACTCATGCACAAAAACTTGTATCCTTACTTTAGATTCAAACACCTAGCAGCTGGTAAGAAAAACCGATACATAAGAGTTGATTTTATTTAGTTAACAATCCGATTACGTGTTGGGTTCGGATCTCCATCACAGAACTTCACATCATGTGCTTCATCTTCAAATGCATGCACACTTTGTAACTTCTGAATGGAGGTATATCAGACATCTTTCGTGGTTAGTTAACAGAGACAAAAGAGTCTTGATAGGAGTCCTGATTTATTACAAAAACTGTAGTCTTTTATTTTCAAGTTTAGATTTGGTTACTGATATTGGGGAAAACTTCGGTAATTCATGACTCTTCATGGCTAGTCAGCAACATGATTAGATTAGATGTGATTCGATTAATATTTGTTCCACACATAATGAATACGACATTTCGTAATGATGTGGAACGTGTCATTTTACATTTTAATGAAAGATTTCTTTACATACTATTTACTCCCTCTCTCATTCTTCTTTATATTTGTCTCTCTCTCTCTCTCTCTCTCTCTCTTCACACACACACACACACACACACACACAAACATTGATTTTTACTTTTGTTTTTTTGTTGTGCTCGGCTATTGGCCAGGCACGAAAACGTCCATGAATGAGTTTCTTAGTTTTCAGTACACTTACGAACGAAATATAAAAACAACTATGACAGTTACGGATTTATGATGCTTAGTTTACAGTTCTGAGTATTATTAGTAACTACGCTCCAGTCCCTAAACCTAGTTACAGAAATGCGAACCAGACGTATTAACTATTCCAGGCCGTGCCAGCCATGTCTTTGAGATACCAGCTATGGTCACTTCCCAGCCCTCTGTAGGATCACATCAGTTCGTTTTCTTCCTGCTGATATTGTAACTGAGATTTGGCAACAAGGCAACGTATGTTTAGCAACTCTGTCATCGACGAGTTACTTCCTGGTGTGCACGGAATTAGGCCTCAAAGTTCACTTGATTTTTCCTGTCATTTCCATTGAATAATCTGAGTTATTATCGCTTGAGGTGTAACAAAAGTTTGTAAATTTACGATTTTCGGCCCAGGAAAGTCGTTGCACGTGGAAATCCCAACTAATCTTGTCCTTTAAATAGCGATTTACGAGTTCTAGTCACTATTGGGCTCGTAACAGAAGTTCTATGCTCATACCACTTCGATAGCTCTGTGGTAACATGCTGATCTGTAAATGAGCCTCTGTTCCGGTTCACGGTTCCAGTCTCGCTGACTGCCACGTTTTTATCCCTTCTGTGAAAGAGCTACAAGCTGTCAGATCAAACATCGATAAGGAAAACGCAAGAAAATACTTTCGGCTCGTAGTGCAATTGTGAAAAAGTTACAATGCTGCACAACAGGTAATGCCTCTTTCCGTTGCTGACAAGCAAATTTTGGGTTTCTAGGAGTACATAACTTTATTTATGAAATGCTACATTTGCTTACCTCTTGAGTATGACACGGTATACCAATTAAACACGGACCCAATCGAAATCTAAGTGAGTAGTATTTTATTAATTCGGTCCGGTAGAGGCACGCTTGTGTACAGATACTCAGGTTTATTAAAACAGTCTTTTGTCGTAAGATTATCATGGGTAGTTTTATTTCATTTCTTATAATGCAGTCCAAATTTTCGTAGGGTTTCTTTTAGTGTTGTTTAAACAATTGTAGACATGAGAGAGAAACTAGTCATCAACGATATATCCGAATTCTCTGATGTTATCTATAACAGTCTGACAATGCACATGCAGTTTATTGATTACATGTAGAAACTTGTTCTGAGTTAAAGCTGTCAAACATGGTTTGAAGAAGAATAAAATGCCACTACCACACGACAGCTAATGTAGAAAATACTTTCTGACTTATTTTGGCACGTTGTGCTCTCCCCATATATAATACAAAAGTTTCGAGATGCATCTGCTGCCTGGCCGTCTATTAAAACCGAAAAGAACAAAATGTCGCAGTAGTTGGCGCTTTTTCCACATGCGACTATTTTGGGTTGAGAAGTGAAGGGAAATATGTTCAAAATTCCATTAGATTGATAACTTCAGAAGAGAGCAGAATTGCGTTTTAAAAAATGTGGCAGTGAATGTATTTGAACTCGTGACATTTTTTCTACGGTGCACTACTTGCTGAACCATAGCTACAGCAGCTCCAGAAGTCAAGAACAATTCCTCCAGAACTTCCGCATTCCACAGTGTTGTGAGATAATGCATATGGCCGGATGTAGACTTCTTAGAGACAGACAGTTACAGCTTTTCTTTTGCACTGCATGACGTTTCCAACAAACAGATACTGCAGTAGAGTGGCTCAAGTAGAAAGGAACACTTCCTGTTTAATTTCTGCATCCTACACTGTTGGCAGTTCTGTGTAGGTGGCAGTTACGTGATTTATTTCGGTGATTACAAAATACAGTCAAATGTATGCAATGGGCAGCCGAGGTAGCTAGTTCATGGCGATTTGGTCAGCCGAGTAAATGAATGTACTGAACATGCTGCAAACCACTACAGGGAGCCTGTGTGTCAGAATTCTCTCCCAGTATAGCGCAACGGCGTTACAATAAAAAATGATCCACAGAGATGAAGATGTGGTTGGCTTTTTGGATTGCTGATAGTTTCTTATACTCATGGTTTGGGTTCGATTCCAACTTCCGCCCTTAATTTTGGTATGGAGAGACAGATTCTGTTCTCTTCTGGCTACGACAAGTGAAGAAGGTATAATGTCATTGTGGTCTGAAATTCACATAAACATGATATTCCTTCTCTACCAAGTAGACATTAGGTTGAACCACAATAAAGTCAGGAGTGGCGACACGTAGCGACTCTATAGCCAGAAAAGATTCCTTATACTAGTTATTTATTTCTAGTGACGAAACAAACGCTATGTAGGATCACAGGACACTTATTTCATCTTTTATTTGAGCTTCTGTATGTCGATAAAATTGGTTCTGAACTGGGAATGCAACTCAGACCGCCCTGAACGCGAAATCTGATCCCTTAGTGACAATACAGCTCGATTACAATTTGTTGTTTGTTAAAAACTGCAAATTCCTCAACATCTCTACATATTGCGCGTGAATGGCTTCGAATCTTGCCCCGGCCCTAAAGTTATCATTATGTATTATCAAGCTCTAGCATGAGAACACCTTTCTGCTGGTGGATAATAATTTTGATTTTAATGTATTTTCATTCGTTGTCAGCACTAACGATATCTGACGTTTTTGACTCCCAGTGAGACACAGAACTATTTGTGAGATCACTGTAAGTTCAAGGACGTTATTCCGAGCTGCTGGTGGAGAAAAATTCGGTAGCTGACGTCTCTTTGTGTGTAGTCAACAACGATATGTGTGGGATTCGCTTACCAGTCAGCACTGAACTCTTCGTCATGTTATTTCTAGTTCATAAATGCTCAGATGTCGCTGCTGGTGTAACAAACCCATATTTAACGTTCGTTTTCTCTAGAATATAACAGTGATAGGTGCCTGGTTGGAGTCCTGGGAAGGAAAAAAATTAATATTTCGTCTCGTCATTTAAGTTAAAACATCTTCCTACAGTCGAGAAAATCCGATATGTCACAGTTGATTGTGCTTCGATAACAATTCGATTAGGTTCATGTTTCGAATCCCTGTCCAATACAAAGCTTTACCTCACGGGATTTCAAGCACGTTACTTGTGAAGAAGTAATATTTAACATCTCTCGTAGTTCGTTAACAGGGGTAATAGATGCTGGCTAGGAATTCGCGTCCATTAAAAATGTTTACGTTATGTAATTTAAAGTTGATATTTCCTAACTGATACTATCTCAAATCGAGGTATATCACTCTCTGTATGCCTAGTCAGGAATGACTGTTAGTATCCGTCAGTCATGAAATCTTTGCTTAGTCTGCATGATCTGGGTTTGCATCCATATGCAGAACGAGACGGTTCGACGTGTCATTTGAAGTTCATACATATTCTCAACTAGCAGCTCGTGAAAAAGTTAAATTTTTAAAGTTATTTTGTGTTAAATAATAAGTACGATGTGTTAGTTTGAAGAGGAAATCATGAATACAACGAACTTACTACGTGCATTAACTTTCTGACTTTATAATGAGAGTGGTAACATTTCAGGCATGTCATTTATTGTAATAAATGTGAGCTTACAAGCCTTAAGGACAGTCTTATCTGTGATAAGGTGTTCCCTGTTATTTATAGTATCGTGGTATTACTTCACATCTTGGGTTATTGCGATACAGAGCAATGTTTTCTAGTGGTGATTTGTTGGATCCATTTTCAATAGTCAAACGACTGTACCGAGGAGCGATTAGGGACCTGCTAGACAGCTGTGTTATGAGGGTTGTATGCGAATCAGGCGAAATGCAATTTAGGTCGTTCGGATACTTTTGAGCTCGACTGTACATCATCTGCGACTGCATGACGTAACGACCGGCCAATCAGAAGCGGCCTTTGAGGTATATATGTAAGTAGGCTGTTTATGTTTTCCTATTGGCAACGTTACGTAGTGCTCTGTATGAAAATCACTGGCTGTGCTGTGTGCAGTCTGTGGCTAGTTTGCATTGTTGTCTGCCATTGTAGTGTTGGGCAGCTGGCTGTTAACAGCGCGTAGCGTTGTGCAGTTGGAGGTGAGCCGCCAGCAGTGGTGAATGTGGGGGGAGAGATGGCGGAGTTTTGAAATTTGTAAGACTGGATGTCATGAACGGCTATGTACAGGGCTATTACAAATGATTGAAGCTATTTCATAAATTCACTGTAGCTCCATTCATTGACATATGGTCACGACACACTACAGATACGTAGAAAAACTCATAAAGTTTTGTTCGGCTGAAGCCGCACTTCAGGTTTCTGCCGCCAGAGCGCTCGAGAGCGCAGTGAGACAAAATGGCGACAGGAGCCGAGAAAGCGTATGTCGTGCTTGAAATGCACCCACATCAGTCAGTCATAACAGTGCAACGACACTTCAGGACGAAGTTCAACAAAGATCCACCAACTGCTAACTCCATTCGGCGATGGTATGCGCAGTTTAAAGCTTCTGGATGCCTCTGTAAGGGGAAATCAACGGGTCGGCCTGCAGTGAGCGAAGAAACGGTTGAACGCGTGCGGGCAAGTTTAACGCGTAGCCCGCGGAAGTCGACGAATAAAGCAAGCAGGGAGCTAAACGTACCACAGCCGACGGTTTGGAAAATCTTACGGAAAAGGCTAAAGCAGAAGCCTTACCGTTTACAATTGCTACAAGCCCTGACACCCGATGACAAGGTCAAACGCTTTGAATTTTCGGCGCGGTTGCAACAGCTCATGGAAGAGGATGCGTTCAGTGCGAAACTTTGTTTTCAGCGATGAAGCAACATTTTTTCTTAATGATGAAGTGAACAGACACAATGTGCGAATCTGGGCGGTAGAGAATCCTCACACATTCGTGCAGCAAATTCGCAATTCACCAAAAGTTAACGTGTTTTGTGCAATCTCACGGTTTAAAGTTTACGGCCCCTTTTTCTTCTGCGAAAAAAACGTTACAGGACACGTGTATCGGGACATCCTGGAAAATTGGCTCATGCCACAACTGGAGACCGACTGCGCCGACTTCATCTTTCAACAGGATGGTGCTCCACCACACTTCCATCATGATGTTCGGCATTTCTTAAACAGGAGATTGGAAAACCGACGGATCGGTCGTGGTGGAGATCATGATCCGCAATTCATGTCATGGCCTCCACGCTCTCCCGACTTAACTCCATGCGATTTCTTTCTGTAGGCTTATGTGAAAGATTCAGTGTTTAAACCTCCTCTACCAAGAAACGTGCCAGAACTGCGAGCTCGCATCAACGATGCTTTCGAACTCATTGATGGGGCCATGCTGCGCTGAGTGAGGGAGGAACTTGATTATCGGCTTGATGTCTGCCGAATCACTAAAGGGGCACATATCGAACATTTGTGAATGCCTAAAAAAACTTTTTGAGTTTTTGTATGTGTGTGCAAAGCATTGTGAAAATATCTCAAATAATAAAGTTATTGTAGAGCTGTGAAATCGCTTCAATCATTTACAATAACCCTATATATTATGATTTTTCAACACTATTAAGGACTGCAGTGGGTCTGCACCTCTGGTGGCCCACCAATACCACAATCTCTACCAGGGCTACAGTGGGTCTACTCTGTGATGACCTACCTACCAATATTCTTCAAAACTTCGAATGACTCTGCTGTGGGTTTGCTCTGTTGTGGCCCATTACCTGTCTGCATGTCGAGAGTCAGCACTGTTTTTCCGTTGGAAGGACAACACTACTTCTTCAAGCTGCATGGAAATCCACTACTTCCGTGTGCATTTTCTTTTACTGCTCAGACTTTGAGAAAAAAAAAAACACTGCAATTTTACTGTGATGAACGATCAGGACTGTCTTTATGGACTGTGAGAAAATTTTAGCTTTTGACCAACATTGTATCGATAAGTGTGTGCATTTGATTTCTTTGTTATTGTAATTATGATTATGAAAAATTTTTTCAAATCTGTATTGGCCAGTGCCCAAAACAATTTGTAAATTTTTTGTGGGGAGCGTGGGGGCTATGTAAGTAGGCTGTTTATGTTTTCCTATTGGCAACGTTACGTAGCGCTCTGTATGAAAATCACTGGCTGTGCTGTGTGCAGTCTGTGGCTAGTTTGCATTGTTGTCTGCCATTGTAGTGTTGGACAGCTGGCTGTTAACAGCGCGTAGCGTTGCGCAGTTGGAGGTGAGCCGCCAGCAGTGGTGGATGTGGGGAGAGAGATGGCGGAGTTCTGAAATTTGTAAGACTGGATGTCATGAACTGCTATATATATTATGACTATTAAGGTAAATACATTGTTTGTTCTCTATTAAAATCTTTCATTTGCTAAGTATCCCTATCAGTAGTTAGTCCCTTCCGTAGTTTGAATCTTTTATTTAGCTGGCAGTAGTGGCGCTCGCTGTATTGCAGTAGTTCGAGTAATGAAGATTTTTGTGAGGTATGTGATTTGTGAAAGGTATAGGTTAATGTTAGTGAGGCCCATTCTTTTGTAGGGATTTTTGAAAGTCAGATTGCGTTGCGCTAATAATATTGTGTGTCAGTTTAAGCACAGTCGTGTATAATTTTTCAAAAGGGGACGTTTCATATATAAGGCCATCACAGCAAGCGCGAGGCTCAAACAACTCTACCTTATGCTCAACAGATGTAGCACACTGAACAGAAGGGAGTCGAGGTCCATGTACATGACACTTATTCGACCCCTGATGACGTGCGCAGCCCATGTCTGGGGATACGTTTCGCCCACAGGCCTGCGCCGTCTGCAGCTCATACAAAACAAAGTACTCAAAATCATAAGCAATGCTCCACGATGCATACGCATCGCGGACCTTCAGCGGGAATGCCGACTTGAGACTCTCACGGAGGTAATCCACAAACTCACCACAAGACTATACAGAAACTCCAGACATTCGCAGAACCCGTTCTTTGTCAATCTGGGGAACTATGACCACAACCATAGATGGAAACATAAAATACCAAAATACATACTTGTAAGGACCTAACATCTATGGCCAAGTACACGCAAACACAACAATCAGCCACCATTACTGGATATCCAGTTGGAACACACTTTCCGAATAACTGGCACCACACAGGGATGCCGTACCATACACTACATGCAGACAAGCTCCACACACCCCACACACGCTGAGATGATCTATGGCCGATCTCCCACTAATATATAACGATCCTGATTGTTCCAGGAATGCAGCGGCTGCAGCAAACCGGCATATATCGGCATCGCTTGCCACGGTAATGATGCATGATACCCACACTAACAAACCCAACCTCGCATCAACTATCGCAGCTAGTAAGCCACTACTGCTCTTACTACCCATCCCACTGTCGCAGAAGTTTTTTTCCCACGGCACGAGCCTTGGCACTTTTTCCCCTCTGCTCTTCAAATTGCTACCCTAATTCGCGTTTCGTCTACTATCTATCACCTGATGCACCGTGTTAACGCGTAGTCTTACCCAGACGCACGGACAACATCACAGCCCAGAATCCTGTGATCCATCTATTAGATAACTAACATGTTGAGGGAGGTGACAGTAGAACTTTCGGTTTGGTCACCACGTTGGCGCGGGAGTGGAAAAAAAAGGAAAAAAAAAACAGTTTTGACACTCAGTTTCTCCTGACGAAGACGATGGAGGTAACCGTCGAAAGCTAGAGGTTTTGTCCTGAACTGGTGCGGCAAGAAGTCAGACAATGTTTCATACAAGAGTGCCGTCGCGAAGGCTTCATTCTCATATAGCTCTGTATTGATTCAGTTTGAGGCTTGTGAGTATTAGCTTTGTATAAGTCGAAAAACATCCCACTTTATACAACTAGAAGCTCACAGATTTGACAGAGAAAGCGGAGTGTAAAATGAGAAAAGAATTTGTAGCACGCTTACCAACTTCCAGGATAACGGCGCGAAATTTCGATTTGTTATTACAAATTTAAGGTTTTCATTTGACTCACCCTCGTACATAATGGATGTACGAGTGCCGATTGTGGACACATTGTTGATGACATGTGGAAGTTTGGGTCTGGCCGTGCGATAATCGGTAAATTCGGGTCCCAGTCCCAGCACAAATTTTGATTGTGTTGTCCATGTGCGCAACTGGGAATACATTTCATAATTAATTAAAGCTCCCGCCACATTTTTCTGTCTCCACGTGAAGGCTAATCTCAGGAAGATCTATTGAAATAAAACAAATCATTGCTCGCCCACGCAAACATGTATGTGTTCTTTTCCCCCCGAGCTGTTCGAGAGTGGAACCATAGACATAGTCTGAACGTCGTCAGCTGAAACCTGTGCCTGGAACTTAGGTGGAATTGCAGACTAGTCATGTAGGTGTAGGTAGATACGGCTTTCACTACTAGATAAACTCATTCACGAGAAAGTTTCATTTGAATACAAATGGGCAACAAACTTAATGGATCACTTTGTCACAGCTCCGTTATTGACTCTCATTACGATGCATAAGTTTGAAACTTAGTTCAAAGATGTCTACAGCCATCGTCTGTAATTGCGCAAAAGCATGGAGCACTGCGTCGTCATCCTCGGACTACGGACGCTCCAAACAGCCAAGGTGTCGACACATGCGTTAAAAGGACAGAGCTCATAAGTTCAAATGAGGTGTAAGGCGGGTTAATGATGTCACATTGACACCAAATTTTACCACAGTTCAATAATGAATCTAGAAATATTAAATATCAATTATCTTCCGTTATTCCAAAAATAAAAATGTTCCAAGAAAATTCTTTTGCTTTGCAATGTTGATAATGAGATTGTCTAAGGGGGGGGGGGGGTACTACTTAGTATCTGATTGAACTCGGAGTAATAGTTTCAGTAATGTTCGGAATCACTTCTCTAAGAGCATGTGTTCGACAACACCCCCAGTTCCACCCGATCAGCTTTGTTCAGCACCGAAGAAATGTACCTGTATGAACAGAACTCTTCACAGGAGCCCTAGGAAGGCTATGCTGCAGCTGTTGCGCCTGTCAGTAGGCCATACAGAATCAGTGGCTTGTGCAAAGGTTTGCCTATCTGCAAGGACATGTACATTTTTAAAGGGCTCAATTAAAGTAAAATTAGAATTATATTAATACCTTCAGCTGCTAACGGGCGTTGATTTATATCAACAGGGACAGGTGAAAATGTGTGCCCCGACTGCGACTCGAACCCAGCATCTCCTGCTTACATGGCAGACACACTATCGATCTGAGCCACCGAGGGCACAGAGCAGAGCGCGACTGCAGGGACTATCCCGCGCACGTCTCCCGCGAGACCCACATTCCCACCTTGTATGTCCACACACTACATTCATAGAGTCCCACCCCAACACACTCATTACTCGTGGAAGACATTCTTACCAAGTCCCGTAAGAGTTCGGGGAATATGTATGTATCCGCACAGAAGAAGAAGGTCATGGCCGGTGTTGCCAGAACTATAGATTTATATGGATATGGAGTCTGTTCTTTCGCACATGTCCGAAAGAACAGACACCATATCCATATAAGTCAATTAAGGTGGGTGGATGGCACCAAGAGTGTTGCGAACCTGGGGGGTGGGGGGGGGGGGGGGCGAAGGGGGATTTTAGGAGATCCTTTGTCATTTTATTCACGCATGTGGCGATGTCGCAAACATTTCTAATCACCTCACAGGAGAGCGACAAACAAGAGGGCTGAAAATAAATATGCACCTTCTGCTACTTCAGATCGCTTGATTTCAGATTTCGTAGAATGGTTTTAACAGACCCTAACAATTCCACTCTATACACCAGAGCACACACTGCGGTCGCACTGCACTCCAAAACAGTGTGATCACAGTCAGTGGCTGGACCGACCCACGACGTCCTTAGAGAAGGGTTGAAGCATCCGGAAGGTAGCAGCAGTGTCATTTTCGGCCGCGAAATGTCTGTGAATCAACGTCCCAGGGGAAGTGGTGGTTTCATTGACGAACTTTACGTAACCCCTAAGGCCTTTTGTGTCGATTTTGAACGCCTGTGTCTCTGAAACGTTTACCGCAGCCACGGATAAGAATACCGCGTGATTCCCATCGTCTGACATATCTACGGTGGCGATGGGCAGAATTATGGTGCTGTTACTACGGTCCCAAGTTCGAATCCTGCCTCGGGCATGGATGTGTGTGATGTCCTTAGGTTAGTAAGGTTTAAGTACACTACTGGCCATTAAAATTGCTACACCACGAAGATGACGTGCTACAGACGCGAAATTTAACCGACAGGAAGAAGATGCTTTGATATGCAAATGATTAGCTTTTCAGAGCATTCACACAAGGTTGACGCCGGTGACAACACCTACAACGTGCTGACATGAGGAAAGTTTCCAACCGATTTCTCGTACACAAACAGCAGTTGATCAGCGTTGCCTGGTGAAATGTTGTTTTGATACCTCGAGTAAGGAGGAGAAATCACGTTTCTGACTTTGATAAAGGTCGGATTGTAGCCTATCACGATTGCGGTTTATCGTATCGCGACATTGCTGCTCGCGTTGGTCGAGATCCAATGACTGTTAGTAGAATATGGAATCGGTGGGTTCAGGAGGGTAATACAGAACGCCCTGCTGGATCCCAACGGCCTCGTATCACTAGCAGTCGAGATGACAGGCATTTTATCCGCATGGCTGTAACGGGACGTGCAGCCACGTCTCGATCCCTGAGTCGACAGATGGGGACGTTTGCAAGACAACAACCATCTGCACGAACATTTCGACGACGTTTTGCAGCAGTATGGACTATCAGCTTGGAGACCATGGCTGCGGTTACCCTTGACGCTGCATCACAGACAGGAGCGCCTGCGATGGTGTACTCAGGACGAACGTGGGTGCACGAATGGCAAAACGTCATTTTTTCGGATGAATTGAGGTTCTGTTTACATCATCATCATGGTCGCATCCGTGTTTGGCGACATCGCGGTGAACGCACATTGGAAGCGTGTATTCGTCATCGCCATACTGGCGTAATACCCGGCTTGATGGTATGGGGTGTAATTGGTTACACGTCTCGGTAACATTTCAGATGTGTTACGACTCGTGGCTCTACCCTCATTCGATCCCTGCGAAACCCTACATTTCAACAGGATAATGCACGACCACATGTTGCAGGTCCTGTACGGACCTTTCTGGATACAGAAAATGTTCGACTGCTGCCCTGGCCAGCATAATCTCCAGATCTCTCACCAATTGAAAACATCTGGCCAATGGTGGCCGAGAAACTGGCTCATCACAATACGTCAGTCACTACTCTTGATGAACTGTGGTATCGTGTTGAAGCTGCATGGGCAGCTGTACCTGTACATGCCATCGAAGCTCTGTTTGGCTCAATACCCAGGTGTATCAAGGCCGTTATTACGGCCAGAGGTGTTTGTTATGGGTAATGATTTCTCAGGATATATTCACCCAAATTGCGTGAAAATGTAATGACATGTCAGTTCTATTATAATATATTTGTCCACTGAATACCCGTTTATGGTCTGCATTTCTTCTTGGTGTTGCAATTTTAATGGCCAATAGTGTAGTTATAAGTCTAGGGGACTGATTATATCAGATGTTAAGCCTCATAGTGCTTAGAGCCATTTAAACCATTTTTGAAGAATTGTAGTGAAATTTGGTGCCAGTGTGACATCATTAACCCACCTCATTTGAAGTTCTGAACTCTGTCCTTCTCTTCTCCTGTGTCGTTGTCTTGCTGCCTGAAGCGTGGCCGACTACGGAAATGTCGCTGACGAGCGCCTCGCTTTTGCACAATTACAGGGGAAGGTTGTAGACATTTTTGAGCCAAATTTCAAACTTATGCGTCGCAATGGGGACGATTACAGCATTTCGAAAAATTGATCCTTTAATTGTGTTGCGCAGTGTCATATTATCGTTGCGTCAGACAAGTCATCCAAGTATTTTGTGCTACCCATGTGAATCCGGGGCAGGACCCTATATATAGCGTCAGCCCTTAAGAGTCGTCACGTGCATTTCTTGTGGCGTTTCGGCGGATATTTACAATTTCGTTTTTGTAACGTGTTACTATAATCAGCCTAAAATACACTCCTGGAAATGGAAAAAAGAACACATTGACACCGGTGTGTCAGACCCACCATACTTGCTCCGGACACTGCGAGAGGGCTGTACAAGCAATGATCACACGCACGTCACAGCGGACACACCAGGAACCGCGGTGTTGGCCGTCGAATGGCGCTAGCTGCGCAGCATTTGTGCACCGCCGCCGTCAGTGTCAGCCAGTTTGCCGTGGCATACGGAGCTCCATCGCAGTCTTTAACACTGGTAGCATGCCGCGACAGCGTGGACGTGAACCGTATGTGCAGTTGACGGACTTTGAGCGAGGGCGTATAGTGGGCATGCGGGAGGCCGGGTGGACGTACCGCCGAATTGCTCAACACGTGGGGCGTGAGGTCTCCACAGTACATCGATGTTGTCGCCAGTGGTCGGCGGAAGGTGCACGTGCCCGTCGACCTGGGACCGGACCGCAGCGACGCACGGATGCACGCCAAGACCGTAGGATCCTACGCAGTGCCGTAGGGGACCGCACCGCCACTTCCCAGCAAATTAGGGACACTGTTGCTCCTGGGGTATCGGCGAGGACCATTCGCAACCGTCTCCATGAAGCTGGGCTACGGTCCCGCACACCGTTAGGCCGTCTTCCGCTCACGCCCCAACATCGTGCAGCCCGCCTCCAGAGGTGTCGCGACAGGCGTGAATGGAGGGACGAATGGAGACGTGTCGTCTTCAGCGATGAGAGTCGCTTCTGCCTTGGTGCCAATGATGGTCGTATGCGTGTTTGGCGCCGTGCAGGTGAGCGCCACAATCAGGACTGCATACGACCGAGGCACACAGGGCCAACACCCGGCATCATGGTGTGGGGAGCGATCTCCTACACTGGCCGTACACCACTGGTGATCGTCGAGGGGACACTGAATAGTGCACGGTACATCCAAACCGTCATCGAACCCATCGTTCTACCATTCCTAGACCGGCAAGGGAACTTGCTGTTCCAACAGGACAATGCACGTCCGCATGTATCCCGTGCCACCCAGCGTGCTCTAGAAGGTGTAAGTCAACTACCCTGGCCAGCAAGATCTCCGGATCTGTCCCCCATTGAGCATGTTTGGGACTGGATGAAGCGTCGTCTCACGCGGTCTGCACGTCCAGCACGAACGCTGGTCCAACTGAGGCGCCAGGTGGAAATGGCATGGCAAGCCGTTCCACAGGACTACAACCAGCATCTCTACGATCGTCTCCATGGGAGAATAGCAGCCTGCATTGCTGCGAAAGGTGGATATACACTGTACTAGTGCCGACATTGTGCATGCTCTGTTGCCTGTGTCTATGTGCCTGTGGTTCTGTCAGTGTGATCATGTGATGTATCTGACCCCAGGAATGTGTCAATAAAGTTTCCCCTTCCTGGGACAATGAATTCACGGTGTTCTTATTTCAATTTCCAGGAGTGTAATACTGCTGATAAAATGTTTCATCCGATGCCCTGTGTCAACGGAAAAAGTCGGTTTGTTTCCCTTTACAAGCAAATTGATTTTTAAAGCGGAATTTTACGAGCGCATTAGATAGAGCGGTCCCAAATGTGCCTAGTGCGATATTTGTTGACGGGAACAGTAATGTAGGATGTACTCGTATTTCATCCATCCTCAGCAACTCCAGCTGTGTACAAAGAAATACACTGAAGAGCAAAAAACTGGTACACCTGCCTAATGTCGTGTAGAGCCCTCGCGAGCACGCAGAAGTACCGCAACACGACTTGGCATGAACTCGACTAACGTCTGAAGTAGTGCTGGAGAGTATTGACACCATGAATCCTGCAGGGCTGTACATAAATCCGTAAGAGTACGAGGGGGTAGAGATATATTCTGTACAGCATGTTGCAGGGTTTCCCGGATATGCTCAATAATGTTCATATCTGGGGCGTTTGGTGGCCAGAGGAAATGTTTAAACTCAGAAGAGTGTTCCTAAAGCCACTCAGTAGCAACTCTGGGCGTGTGGGGTGTCGCATTGTCCTGCTCGAATTGCCAAAGTTTGTCGGAATGTACAATGGGCATGAATGGATGCTGGTAATCAGACAGGATGCTTATGTACGTGTCACCTGTCAGAGTCGTATCTAGACGTAACTGGGATCCCTTATCACTCCAGCTGCACACTCCCCCACCATTACAGAGCCTCAACCAGCTTGAACAGTCACCTGCTGATATGCAGGGTCCATGTATTCATGTTTTCTCCATACGCGTACACTTCCATCTGCTCGCTAAAATTTCAAACCAGACTAGTCCGACCAGGCAACATGTTTCCAGTCATCAAGAGTCCAATATCGGTGCTGAAGGGTCCAGGCGAGGTGTAAAGCTTAGTGTCGTGCAGTCATCAAGGGTACACGAGTGGGCCTACAGCTCAAAAAGCCCATATCGATGACGTTTCGCTGAATGGTTCCCACGTTGACACTTGTTGACGGCCAAGCATTGAAATCTGCAGCAATTCTGTCACAATGAAAGATTTTCTTCAGTCGTCGTTGTTCCCGTTCTTGTAGCATCTCTTTCCGGCCGCATCGGTGTCAGAAATTTGATGCTTTACCAGATTCCTGATATTCACGGTACACTCGTGAAATAGTCGTGCGGGAAAAACCTCACTTCATCGCAACCTCGGAGCTGCTGTGTCCCATCGCTCGTGTGCCGACTATAACACTACATTGAAATTGACAATATTTTAATACATGTCCAATTCGGATTCCGGAAAGGGTATTCTACCACCCACTAAGTACTGCAATGGAGGTTTTGACCACAACAACTTCCTTGGAGCCCTGCTGCCTGGTGTCACCAGAGCTTTCTACTCCATGTAGCATGAGGGACTCCTGTATAAACTGCTAACACACTGAGTGCCAACACCACACATGAGACTACTGCTCAACTACTTGGAGGGACGTAAGAAGAATGCCGTTGGAGTTGAGACCCGTCCTTCCAGCCTTCCTTGCTGCCGACGTCCTATGGCCGCCAGTGTACTCCCAGTGTACGTTGTATTAGCAGACATCACCAAGGATGAAGCTGGTTCAAAATGGTTCAAATGGCTCTAAACACTATGGGACTTAACATCTGAGGTCATCGGTCCCCTAGACATAGAACTACTTAAACCTAACTAACCTAAAGACATCACACACGTCTATGCCCGAGGCAGGATTCGAACCTGCGACCGTAGCAGCAGCGCGGTTCCGGACTGAATCGCCTAGAACCGCTTGGCCACAGCGGCCGGCGATGAAGCTGGTCTTATATGCTGATGATACAGCCTTCTGCACCGTGATCCAAAGTGCACTGATACTGCAACGGAGACTTCAGACGGCGATAAATCAACTGGGCGCCAAAATGATGGCTGGCTTTCAACCTAAACAAGAAGCTGCCAATGATCATTACGAAGAGGGTGGCTCTGCCACCCGTCTTCGTCAGAGGAATACCAGTAAAATGGGTATCATCTGCCCGATAACTTGGCCACGCTGGACAGACGTTTAACGTGGCGCAATACATAGAAGATGCATGTGGTAGGGCCCTTGGGCGACTCAGGGACCTATATGCAATTCTCAACCCACACGGTGGACTTGCAGTCTGTAAGACAGTCCGCAAACAGAACGACTGGAAAGGAACACAACGGGGTAAAGATATACATCGGCAACTGGTTAGCGACTATTTGACAACGCTGTTCTGCACACGGGGCAACTCAAAAATGACAATTGCAATTACAGTGTGCGAGCGTGGATGAGACGGGGATATTGTTTGTGGCACCCGAGAATCTTTTGGTTACACTCGACATGTCGAGAACAGATTCAAGCTCAGACAGAGATGCGCCTCTCCATTATTGTTACACAGGAATAAGAAAACCCCATGCACAAAAATATAAACTGTAGGCTGTACATAGCAGCAAAGAAGCTGTAAGACAGACAAAATCGAGATATAGAACATACACTACTGGCCATTAAAATTGCTACACCAGGAAGAAATGCAGATGATAAACGGGTATTCATTGGACAAATATATTATACTAGAACTGACATGTGATTACATTTTCACGCAATTTAGGTGCATAGATCCTGAGAAATCAGTACCCAGAACAACCACCTCTGGCCGTAATAACGGCCTTGATACGCCTGGGTAATGAGTCGAACAGAGCTTGGATGGCGTGTACAGGTATAGCTGCCCATGCAGCTTCAACACGATACCACAGTTCATCAAGAGTAGTGGCTGGCGTATTGTGACGAGCCAGTCGCTCAGCCACCATTGACCAGACGTTTTCAATTGGTGAGAGATTTGGAGAATGTGCTGGCCAGGGCAGCAGTCGAACATTTTCTGTATCCAGAAAGGCCCGTACAGAACCTGCAAAATGCGGTCGTGCATTAACCCTGCTGAAATGTAGGGTTTCGCAGGAATCGAATGAAGGGTAAAGCCACGGGTCGTAACACATCTGAAATGCCGTCAATCCGAACAAGAGGTAACCGAGACGTGTAACCAATATCACCCCATACCATCACGCCGGGTGATACGCATGCGACCATCATGATGCTGTAAACAGAGCCTGGATTCATCCGAAAGAAATGACGTTTTGCCATTCGTGCACCCACGTTCATCTTGAGTACACCATCGCAGGCGCTCCTGCCTGTGATGCAGCGTCAAGGGTAACCGCAGCCATGGTCTCCGAGCTGATAGTCCATGCTGCTGCAAACGTCGTCGAACTGTTCGTGCAGATGGTTGTTGTCTTGCAAACGTCCCCATCTGTTGACTCAGGGATCGAGACGTGGCTGCACGATACGCTACAGCCATGCAAATAAGATGCCTGTCATCTCGACTGCTAGTGATACGAGGCCGTTGGGATCCAGCACGGCGTTCCGTATTACCCTCCTGAACCCACCGATACCATATACTGCTAACAGTCATTGGATCTCGACCAACGCGAGCAGCGATGTCGCGATACGATAACCGCAATCGCGATAGGCTACAATCCGAACTTTATCAAAGTCAGAAATGTGATGGTACACATTTCTCCTCCTTACACGAGGCATCACAACAACGTTTCACCAGGCAACGCCGGTCAACTGCTACTTGTGTATGAGAAATCGGTTGGAAACTTTCCTCATGTCAGCACGTTGTAGGTGTTGCCACCGGCGCCAACCTTGTGTGAATGCTCTGAAAAGCTAATCATTTGCATATCACAGCATCTTCTTCCTGTCGGTTAAATTTCGCATCTGTAGCACGTCATCTTCATGGTGTAGCAATTTTAATGGACAGTAGTGTAGAAGCAGTAACCAATCTAAGAACTGCGCCTGGCACTTGTTGCCGACTGCAGAGCCGTATTCTGCCTGTTTACATATCTCTGTATTTGAATACGGATACCTATACCAGTTTCTTTGGAGCTTCAGTGTAATAAGGAAGCAGTTGCATAAGATAAATTTCATTTCTTTGCCGGTTTCAAGCATTTAGTACCCTTCTTCAGAAGGCAGTATGAATCAATGACAATGGTATTTTGCTGTATGCATCTAATTGTTGACAATCGCAATAGGTATAATCTTCTAAATAAGGAGACTAAGTGCCCGAATCTGGTAAACAAATGAAATTTCTTTTATGCAAGTGCTTGCTTATTATTTAGTTGTAAAATACGAGAGATAGCCAGTACTCCAGCAGCGTGAGTACCGCCTTGCCCTGCACTGATTGCTACTGCCTTGCAGCAGTGCTACTCAGTCGCTGCCAGAGTACTGGTTATTGTTCAATGTTTTACTGTTCTTGTTCATATCGCTGAACCCATCATAGCACTAGTCTATTTTGGGACCTCTCTATCGAATCAGTTTCTTATAACGGGAAACAAACTGAAGTTCTCCTTTGACATTGAGCGTTACATTAAACACACGATAAGCACTATTTGTGGTAAAACTTATTTATATCTCCCCATTGGCGTCACAGCAGCAGAATTGCAAGTTTCCGTGAGACGCTGATTGTGGTCGTGCAGCATCCGGTGAGCACTGTGGAGCACATCCGCTGAGCATCGTCTCTAGCACCTCGGTACCTCGAGGGTTCTCTGCCGCAGCAATATACAATGAAGAGCAAGCGAAACTGGTACACCTGTCTAATATAGTGTAGCTCCCCCCCCCCCCCCACCCCCCGAGTTCGCAGAAGTGCTGCAACACGACGAGGCAGGACTCGAATAATGTCGGAAGTAGTGCTAGAAGGAGCTGACACCATGAATCCTGCAAGGCTGTCCATAAATCAGTAAGAGTACGAAGGAGTGAAGATCTCTTCTGAACAGAAAGTTGCAAGGCACCCCAGATATCCTCAATAATGTTCATGTCTGGGGAATTTGGTGGCCAGCGGAAATGTTTAAACTCAGAAGAGTGTTCCTGGAGTCACTCTGTAGCGATACTGGACATTGTCCTGCTGCAATTGCCCAACTCCGTCAGAATGCACAATGGACATGAATGGATGCAGGTGATCAGTCAGGATGCTTACGAACATGTCACCTGTCAGAGTCGCATCTAGATATATCAGGGGTCCCATATCACCCCACTGCATACGCCCCACGCCATTACAGAGCCTCCACCAGCTTGAACAGTCTCCTGCTGACATGCAGGGTCCATGTATTCAAGAGGTTTTCTTCATATCTATACACACCCAACCACTCGATACAATTTGAAACGAGACTCGTCCGACCAGGCAACATGTCTCCAGTCATCTATAGTCCAATATCAGTGTTGACGGGACCAGGCGAGGCATAAAGCTTTGTGTCGTCCAGTCATCAAGGATACACGAGTGGGTCTTCGGCTCCGAAAGCCCATATCGATGATGTTTCGTTGAATGGTTCGCACGCTCACACTTGTTGATGGCCCTGCATTGAAAACTGCAGCAGTTTGCGGAAGGGTAGCACTCGTGTCACGTTGAACGACTTTCTTCAGTCGTCATTTGTTCCTGTTGCTGCTGGATCTTTTTCCGCCTGCAGCAATGTCAGAGATTTGATGTTTTACCGGATTCCTGATATTCACAGAACACTCGTGAAATGTTCGTATGGGAAAATCGCCACGTCATCGCTACCTCGGATATGCTATGTCCCATCGCTCGTGCGCTGACTGTAACACCACGTTCAAACTCACTTAAATCTTAGGAACCTGCATTGTAACAGCAGCAACCGATCTAACAACTGCGCCTTGGCATTTGTTATCTTATATAAGGGTTGCCGACCGCAGCGCCGTATTCTGCCTGTACCTCTGTATTTGAATGCACATGCCTATACCTGTTTCTTTGGCGCTTCAGTGTAAATCAACTTATTGTTGGGCGTTTGTGAAAACCTGTATAGCATGCAATTCAGTAAAAATAGTTAATTTCATTAATGGTCATCCAACCAGTCTACTAATGAGAGCATATTTGTAATACTAATGTAAGTATTTAAAAGCTTTTATTGACTAACACGGATGGAAGATGTTTATACCACAGCAGAATTTTTCTCATATTGTATGACGTATATCTTTTTCCCACCAGGTACACTTTACCCTAGGGAAAGTCTGGCTTCCGACTGCACCTTCTTTAACAGAAATTTTGTTAAAGAATGAACAGATGAAATTTATTACTTCACGGACCAAACACAAAGCCGTGTAACGTGCAAGACCGTATGAATCGTTCATTAAAAGCCTTGCAGTTTGGGAAATCTGTCTGAATCCTGATCAAATTGAGTGCTTCGATACCCTTCACGATTTCCCAATAGAAATGTGAAGAATAAAACTGAAGAAGATATGAAGGGATTTGGAAAGATTTCAGACAGTATTTCCCTGACTTATTTAGTAATAACAAATGGATTTGCAGTCGATTGGAAAAGACAATTTTGGAATCCACATGAAGTGTAAATTGAAACGAGCAGCTATTCGAAACTTCCAGTGACTAAGTTACAGGAAATAAATCTTTATCACTGATAAGTTTATGGTTAAGCTGAAAGACGGAGGTTCCGACACTATCAAAGAAAGCGGTAACAAGTTTATTACCTGTCTCGCACACATATCCGTGCAAAAAAATTTTCCTTCTTACTCGTATATAAAAAATAAATCCAGAAAAAAAGTTCACAGCGAAAGTAATTTGAAACTGACTGTACCTTCTGTGGTTCCTGATTTCAAATTCATGTCACATGCAAAGCAGACGGATCCTCCTCAACGAATTCTGAGGAAGAGTTGAGCCAGTCAGTTCCATAAAGAAAACTCTCTTAATATAAGAGAAAAGTGTAAAATACAGGGTGTATCAAAAAGAATCATCCGATTTGGCACGTATATATTTCTGTAACTAATGAACATATACAATGAATTTTGCTTTTCGATGACCGGGAAACTCAAAAAGTTTTTTTTCGTTCCTTTTCATAGGTGTTCTGTATGACCCCTTGAGATGCACGGCATCTGTCAGTGCGGTACTCAAATTGTTCCCACACTGCAGCGAGCGTATCTTGAGTTATAGCTTCCACATCTGCTATTATGCGATGCCTCAGTTCATTCATTGTTCTTGGTTACAGAGGCCCATAAACAGGGTCTTTTATTTACCTCCACAAGAAATAATCACATACAGTCAGGTCCGGTGACCTTGGAGCCCAAGAATGTAAGGCTGAATCATTTGGTCCTGTGCGACCGAGTCATCGTTTAGTAATCCTTTGATTAAAAAATTCCCGCACTTCCAGATGCCAGTGTGGCGGTGCCCTGTCCCGTTGGTCAATGACGTCCTTCGAAGCATCCTTCAACTATGGGAAAAGTAAGTTCTCAAGCATATCGAGATATGTGCTTCTTGTAACAGTGTTCTCGGCAAAGAAGAATGGACCATACACCTTTCCCCGTAAAATTGCACAAAACACATTACATTTTGGGAAGTCCCACTCATGTTGTATAACTTCATGTGATTGTTCCATACCCCATACTCTCACATTATAACGGTGCACCTATCCATTTAAATAAACACTAAGAGTGGAAGAAAACTGTCATCCTCCATGTTGCTAAGAACGAAATTACAGAAGTCCACATGTTGTTGTCTGTCACCTTCATGAAGAGCTCGCAGTAGCTGAATTTTGTATGGTTTCAAGTGTAAATGTCGACGGAACGAACGCCGGATGGACATCGAGACCAGGTTCAGCTGTCGAGCTGCGCGGCGAACAGTTTTTTGCGGAAACCTTGTGAAACTATGGCGCATGCGTTCGACGTCTGTGTCAGACACTCCGGGACGGCCCGGCGATTTGCCTTTACGCAAACAACCTGTTTCTTGGAATTGTTCCTGCCATCCTCTAAGGAGGATCCACTCCATATCTAGTACTACAGTCACGCTGAACAGTTATTACTGACCCACACAGCGCAAAACGTAGAACACAAAACGCTTTCTGTTGTCCCGACACCACTTTTACTAGAACTGAAGTGGGCGCACACTGCTGCTACCTAGCGGGAAACATGTAAAACTCGAGAGTGTGCTCTTTCCAATAGTACGTTGTTAACCCACATATCTCAAATAACATCATAGTTATGATTTTTTTTTTAAATCGGTTGTTTCTTTTTGATACACCCATATTGCATGCGGGACCTACCCAGTATGCTAAAGCTTTATCAGCCCTTTTGATGTGGTACAGGTGAAATGTAAAGCATTAAAAAGCATTGGGGACATTAAACCATTTGCTTTTGCTTTGAACTCAATTACTTCCGTGTTACAGTAAGTACTTTTTTGTGTTAAGTTCATCGTTTTACATTACGCTTTATTTTTCTTTGTAAGGGATCAAGAGCGCCCTGTTCCTAGCTCATCAGTCCTTCACGATTCTAATGGAGTGCAGTCGATTCAGAAAGCAATTCCACATTCCGCACGTGTTTGGGCCAGTCAACCCCGCCTTCCCAGCGCTGCCAGTTTCCCGGGTTCATAGAGCCTCATTGACACGAGAGGTAGGCCTGGTACCCGACGAGCAGCACGCGGCCTCCAGATGTCAGACACCCAGATGGGTACCAAACGTTGTATGTTGATAGAGTGTCAACAAAAACACCGATTTAGATAGTGCTATGTGCTGTCGTCCAGTAGGAAATACGTAAAGGCTACTAAAAAGTAACACCAGAACTACAAAGCACAGGGAAAGTGTATCTGTGAATGATTGCTTTGTATACCTCGGATGGGTGAGTTGGTACAGCGTGAGACGGTCGTACGCTTTCAAACCCAACTGATGACTTATATTTTTTTAAGCATGGGAAAATGTCCGCATCTCGTGGTCGTGCGGTAGCGTTCTCGCTTCCCACGCCCGGGTTCCCGGGTTCGATTCCCGGCGGGGTTAGGGATTTTCTCTGCCTCGTGATGGCTGGGTGTTGTGTGCTGTCCTTAGGTTAGTTAGGTTTAAGTAGTTCTAAGTTCTAGGGGACTTATGACCACAGCAGTTAAGTCCCATAGTGCTCAGAGCCATTTTTTTTTAAGCATGGGAAAACATTTCCCTGACGTGTAAAAGGACTTTTCAGGGTTTGTAGCAATGTTCTTTTGGCAGTCTGCTTTCACTTCGTTAGTTGAAAGTGGCAAACCAACAGAGTACGTTTCTATAGATAGGTGGTGTGTTGTGTCGGAAATGTGCAACAGAACAGACACTACTCACGGTGAAGCAGCTAGTGCGTTTGTAGTTTCGCAGAATAAATATAAACTATCGGAACAGTAGAATAAAGAAACAATTGCATCACACGTGCAGACGTATTAATAGTCCTATATAACACTTTCGCACATAACATGGTGAAAAAAAATGTCGTCATTGTGATTTGAACCCAGTACTTGGTGCTACGTTCTAAGACCCTACCAACTTCCCAATTTTTTTGTGATCTCATTTTGTTCGTTTTCGTTCGTTCTATGTGTTCGGGGCGGACGCCCCATGATGCTTGTTCAAGTTCATTGTTGAGCGATTAACTCAGTTATTACAGAGGGAATCTAACCCTCTGACTGAACACGCTGAGCTACCCACTGGAACCTGTACATTTTATTTACTCACATTTTTGTTTTTCCTGTGCTCAGTGGTTCTGGTGCTACTTTTAATTAACGTTTACGCCCGGTCTGAGTGTTGGCTGATACACTATCGACATACAACATCTGGTACCGATCTGGGTGTCTGATATCTGGAGGTCTGGGTGTGAGCTCCACTTCTGGCGGTGCTGGCAGCAGAACGGAGAAGTCTGCCGCAGCCGGTGTCAGGCAGGTAAATGTGGTGCAAGGCACGCCTCTGGCCGGTAGTCCCTTTTTATTTATATTTAATCTTGTGGTTTTATTGTTTTCATTATAAGAACTAATGTCTTAAAGACCTGAATTACAGAACACTTGAAAAAATTATTTCTCATTGTACGTTTTAACACAAGTTTTAAATAATTGAAACTTTTTTTATAGCTGAGGGAGGGTGCGCGTGTATCCTTATAGGTACGTTCGGCACTTGAAATTTTCAAAATGGTTCAAATGGCTCTGAGCACTATGGGACTTAACATCTATGGTCATCAGTCCCCTAGAACTTAGAGCTACTTAAACCTAACTAACCTAAAGACATCGCACAACACCCAGTCATCACGAGGCAGAGAAAATCCCTGACCCCGCCGGGAATCGAACCCGGGAACCCGGGCGTGGAAAGCGAGAACGCTACCGCACGACCACCAGCTGCGGACTTGAAATTAAGCACTGCAGAAAGTAGTTTTAATTGTTTTTGATTAGTGAGGTGCTAATATCAACATCGCTCTTTTGTGACTTTGTGTACTGGTCAGGCTTTGGTAAGGTAGAACCCTCTTTTGTGAATATATTTTTAATTGTGGAATATCAAATTTCTGCTTCCTGTCTGCTGTTGTCAGGCTAGACTCCAGACGGATTCACGAGAGATTGAGTGGAAGACTTGGTTCAGTTCATTGATTTCATGTACCTTGTGTATATCCGTATGTTCTTAAATATACGAGAGTCGTTCAATAAGAAATGCCCCACTTTTTTTTTAAAAAAAAAGCCATTAATATACATAAGACAAACGTCCTTGTTGGTGCTTCACATTTGATGTTTGTTCTGTGCGCCGATGAAGTTTCGAGCCGTTCTGGCAGATGGCAGAGCCGTAGTACAGCGTCAAAATGGCGTCTACATATGACTCATGTTACTGAATTCTTGTGTGCAGAAAAAGAAACCGTGATGAACATCCATAAACGTTTGTGTGCAGTGTATGACGTTGCTGCAGTTGATAGGAGTACAGTTGGGCTTTTGGTAAAGAAGGTTACAGCCACAGGAAATGCAGAAACATAGCTCCATGACAAACCACGCTCAGGACGCCCTGTCGCATCCACTGTTCCAGACATGCCGAATCGTGCGGATGCCATTATTAGTGCCGACTGGCGCATCACAAATCGACAATTGGCTCTACAATTGTCGGTCAGCATTGGAAGTGCGGCTGCAATGACTGAGACTCTCGATATTTAAAGACGTGCTCACCATGCACTCTACGAATGCTCACAGCCGACCACAAGATTCAAAGAGCCGCTTAAAAATTCTCTACGGGGAACATAATTTGAAGAGGACGAGAATGTCAAAAAAATGATTCAAATGGCTCTGAGCTCTATGGGACTTAACATTTTAGGTCATCAGTCCCCTAGAACTACGTAAACCTAACTAACCTAAGGACATCTCACAACACCCAGCCATCACGAGGCAGAGAAAATCCCTGACCCCGCCGGCAATCGAACCCGGTAACCCGGGCGTGGGAAGCGAGAACGCTACCGCACGACCACGAGATGCCGGCACGAGAATGTCAGTAATGCTGTGAAAATATGGCTACGCCTACAGGGCAAGAGCTTTTACAAGCAAGGAATACATGCTCTTCCACAACGTTGGATTACGGCCATAGAAAGTGATGGAGACTACGTAGAAAAATAGGACATGGACAAGACATGTTGATGTATTGTCACCAAATTCTGACTCTTACCAATAAACTTGTTGTGAGAAAAAAAAAAAAGAAAATGTGGAGCATTACTTATTGAACGACCCTCGTAGTTAGTTCTCTAAGAATGCATATTTTTGGCGAGTTTCACGCGTGAAATGTGTTGTCAGTGTCGTCTTTAAGCTACGTTTCGACGAATTACCTGCTCTCTATCTTAACCTGAGGACGATATGTTTGGAACTCGTCAAAAGGTTATTTTAAGGCAACGTTGTTACTTGTTTGATAACCAGAGATTTCATTAATCCGTTGTCATTTTACAACAGATATCGCTCGTTTATGTAATCGTTTCAGATTTCCACAGTTATGAAGATCAGAGATACCGGTAGGCATCCGCGCCGGGTCTCGAGCACCCACTTACACAATCTTTGTTGGTGCGCCGCGCCCGCAAAATTTTTGGTTTGATAAAAACAGAATAAAATAAATATTTCTCACCAGCCATTATCAAAAAGTAATGAACTATTAAAACACTGATATGGAAGCTAAATTTTCTGATCTGTAAAACATATCTACTTGCTTCAGATGTCTTTGTGCGAAGGCAACGAAGCAACGCACTGCCCCGTTCCTTGCCTTTCTATGGTCAAGTCAAAGGCTCTCTCTAGAATAACAGTCGCACTATACTATAAATGATATCCTGTCTTTGCGGCTTGCTTTCATGTTTACTTACAAGTGACACGTTACAATACGCCCACTCCATTCATCAACAATTGTTTTAAAATATCTGCTTGCCAATATTGAGCAATAGTAAAGAATAATCCAAGATACAAGGAAGCCGAATGTTACAGACTACCTCAATAGTTATTTTTATTGAATGCAATAGCGGTGTGGTTTAAGATTTCGGTGAAACTGTTTTCACGTAATCTGGATTGTTATCATTCTGTTTGTTGAGACAATGGGTTGCAACGACAAGGGAGCTTATATTGCAGACAGGAGGTGCGTTACCTCATTAATAGCTAGTACAAAGAAGAGGTTCTACTGACGGGATGCGTGGACCAAAAGCTCCTCGTCGGGCAAAAATTTTCGCAATTTTCAAACGTTGAGCGATTACTGGACGCTTGCGGAAAGCTGAAACACGATACTGCTTTTATACTTACTTTCAAATTCGGACAGTTTCTAGTCACAGTGGATAAATTCGTCATACACTATGAGATCAAAAGCATCCGGACACCTCCAAAAACATACGTTTTCCATGTTAGATGCATTGTGCTGACACCTACTGCCAGGTACGCCACATCAGCGACTTCAGTAGTCATTAGACATCGTGAGAGCAGAATGGGGCGCTCTGTGGAACTCACGGACTTCAAACGAGTTCGGGAGATTGGGTGTCACTCGTGTCATACATCTGTGCGCGAGATTTCCACACTCATAAACACCTCCAGGTCCTTGTTTCCTATGTGATAGTGAAGTGGAAACGTGAAGGGACACGTATAGCACACTAGCGTACAGGCCGATCTCATCTGTTGACTGACAGGGACCGCCGACAGTTGAAGAGCATCATAATGTAATAGGCAGACATCTATCCACACCACCACACAGGAATTCCAAACTGCATCAGGATACACTGCAAATACTATGATAGTCAGGCGGGAGGTGAGAAAACTTGAATTCCATGGTCGAGCGGTTGCTCATAAGCCACACATCACGCCGGTAAATGCGAAACGACGCCTCGCTTGATGTAAGGAGCGTAAACATTGGACGACTGAAGAGTGGAAAAACGTTGTGCGCAGTACACAATTTGGCGATCCGATGGCAGGGTGTGGGTATGGTGAATGCGCGGTGAACGTCATCTGCCAGCGTGTGTAGTGCCAACAGTAAAATTCATGGAGGGGGCTTGCATCCCTTGTTGTTTTGCGTGGCACTATCACGGCACAGGCCTAAATTGATGTTTTTAGCACCTTATTGCTTCCCACTGTTGCAGAGCAGTTCGGAGATGGCGACCGCATCTTTCAACACGATCGAGCACCTGTTCATAATGCACGGCCTGTGGCGGAGTGGTTACACGACAATAACATCCCTGTAATGGACTGGCCTGCACAGAGTCCTGACCTGCATCCTATAGAACACTTTTGGAATGTTTTGGAACGCCGACTTCTTGCCATTCCTCACCGTCCGACATCGATACCTCCTCTCAGTGCAGCACTCCGTGAAGAATGGGCTGCCATTCCCCAAGAAACCTTCCAGCACCCGATTGAACGCATGGCTGCGAGAATGGAAGCTGTCATCAATGCTAAGGGTGGGCCAACACCATACTGAATTCCAGAATTACCGATGGAGAGCGCCACGAACTTGCAAGTCATTTTCAAATGGTTCAAATGGTTCTGAGCACTATGGGGCTCAACTTCTGAGGTCATTAGTCCCCTAGAACTTAGAACTAGTTAAACCTAACTAACCTAAGTACATCACAAACATCCATGCCCGAGGCAGGATTCGAACCTGCGACCGTAGCGGTCTTGCGGTTCCAGACTGCAGCGCCTTTAACCGCACGGCCACTTCGGCCGGCAAGTCATTTTCAGCCAGGTGTCCGGATACTTTTGATCACATAGTGTACGTTTGTCGTCATAATCACTGGTTGATATTACTAACAGCGACAGTAGCGAAAAGCGTGTTCAGCCACAAAATACGGAACCAGAGAAAGTATATTCTGCCAGTTTCTGTAGTATATCAGCAAGCAGTGTTGAGAAACCGTCAGGCACGTCTTAGCATGAAGGATGGAAAAACACATTTCCTTGGATTTATTACGACAAAGAATTGGACAAAGAGTTCTGTCGTGTGTATAAAAACGCTTTTGATTCCATTATAGTGCTTCTGTCGGCAATTGCTGCTTCTGCAGACAGGGGTTCCTGTAATGCATTTGTTCGAAACGTATTTTGCCGGTTGCAGAAGACAAATGAACGTTTCACAGTTCGTGAAAATGTACACTTAAACGTTCGTCCGTGATTGCTTTGCCGACTACGAAAGAAGGTACCAATGTGTCATCCCTTATTTCAACGCAGGATATGAAAAATGCACGCGAGGTGATTTTAAAGATAATAATGTCCCTCCAGTTTTAAAGTCAGCAAGGAACAGCAATTTTTGGTCACATCGACGAAGCACCAAATATTCATTAGTACCTGCTGCTTTGAGCAGAAGATGGCCTTGTTTCAATACAGGTCAAAGTGAGCACAGTGAGTTTTTATAAGTACAAATCAGTCAAACAACAGATACATAGGTTTATGTTTATTGATACTGACTGTCAATCACTGTCATGTGTTTAATTTTTAGTAAATTTATCAGTATTAACAATTTCTGAGTGCTACTTTGAATATAGTAAACGTATGATCTCCTTGTTAATATTACCTGGAAATTTACAACACACACCATTATATTTCTCTTTCTACCTGCTGTAATGAAAGTTACACTAGTTAATCATAGGTTACACATTTTATGCCAGCGGGTTAGGATTTTTATTTTTGCAGGCGGGTCCGTATCGCGTACATTACGCTCTGGGTCTGTGTGTTCGTCCATGTACATTTTAACCTGAGTATTATCTCCTTCTATTGTTTCCAAGTCAGCTGTTTACCGACTGAGCTAGGACAGTCTCAGTCTATGCTTATAGTACCAGTATAAAAAAAAATGTGTGTGGAATCTTATGGGACTCAACTGCTAAGGTCATCAGTCCCTAATAGTACCTGTATATTTTACTTTATCACAGCAGAGATCTTTATGACACAGACAATGTTCACAAAAGATTATAAAGGAAAGGCAGTCATTTTAAAAACAGAAAACATAACACTCTGGGTGTTCACAAATTCAGAGAAATTTGAGAGTGTGAAATTTATAGCATCTGCTACATAACAGTTATGCTTATCGAGAAGTTTACACAACTACAGCCACTGCTAGTAATAATATGCATAACTTATCTGTCAAAAGAAAGTGTTTTGTGGAATTTTGTTGTTTTGTACATAATAAAGAACAGTTTAAAGCAGGATCGAAATAATGTGTAGACTTTGCAACTCTCCGTTTCGAATTTTTGAGTAAGTGAAAGTTTTCATGCTTTTCCGTTTTTCGGACAAGGTATACAAGATCCCTAACAGATGTATTAGTCCACGAATTTACTTCCAGGTTGAACATGATATTCTTACGTTGTACCCAAACAGCTTATGCTAATTGTACAGGGCTATTACAAATGATTGAAGCGATTTCATAAATTCACTGTAGCTCCATTCATTGACATATGGTCATGACACACTACAGATACGTAGAAAAACTCATAAAGTTTTGTTCGGCTGAAGCCGCACTTCAGGTTTCTGCCGCCAGAGCGCTCGAGAGCGCAGTGAGACAAAATGGCGACAGGAGCCGAGAAAGCGTATGTCGTGCTTGAAATGCACCCACATCAGTCAGTCATAACAGTGCAACGACACTTCAGGACGAAGTTCAACAAAGATCCACCAACTGCTAACTCCATTCGGCGATGGTATGCGCAGTTTAAAGCTTCTGGATGCCTCTGTAAGGGGAAATCAACGGGTCGGCCTGCAGTGAGCGAAGAAACGGTTGAACGCGTGCGGGCAAGTTTCACGCGTAGCCCGCGGAAGTCGACGAGTAAAGGAAGCAGGGAGCTAAACATACCACAGCCGACGGTTTGGAAAATCTTACGGAAAAGGCTAAAGCAGAAGCCTTACCGTTTACAATTGCTACAAACCCTGACACCCAATGACAAAGTCAAACGCTTTGAATTTTCGGCGCGGTTGCAACAGCTCATGGAAGAGGATGCGTTCAGTGCGAAACTTGTTTTCAGTGATGAAGCAACATTTTTTCTTAACGGTGAAGTGAACAGACACAATGTGCGAATCTGGGTGGTAGAGAATCCTCACGCATTCGTGCAGCAAATTCGCAATTCACCAAAAGTTAACGTGTTTTGTGCAATCTCACGGTTTGAAGTTTATGGCCCCTTTTTCTTCTGCGAAAAAAACGTTACAGGACACGTGTATCTGGACATGCTAAAAAATTGGCTCATGCCACAACTGGAGACCGACAGCGCCGACTTCATCTTTCAACAGGATGGTGCTCCACCGCACTTCCATCATGATGTTCGGCATTTCTTAAACAGGAGATTGGAAAACCGATGGATCGGTCGTGGTGGAGATCATGATCAGCAATTCATGTCATGGCCTCCACGCCCTCCCGACTTAACCCCATGCGATTTCTTTCTGTGGGGTTATGTGAAAGATTCAGTGTTTAAACCTCCTCTACCAAGAAACGTGCCAGAACTGCGAGCTCGCATCAACGATGCTTTCGAACTCATTGATGGGGACATGCTACGCCGAGTGTGGGAGGAACTTGATTGTCGGCTTGATGTCTGCCGAATAACTAAAGGGGCACATATCGAACATTTGTGAATGCCTAAGAAACTTTTTGAGTTTGTGTATGTGTGTGCAAAGCATTGTGAAAATATCTCAAATAATAAAGTTATTGTAGAGCTGTGAAATCGCTTCAATCATTTGTAATAACCCTGTACACTTCCTTGTTAAACGTTCGCTTGTACCCACGCTTATTTCATTTCGCCACTCTCTCAATCAACAATCTGTTCTTGGAGGTCATAGCTTCTTTGCGGCTAACTTTTCCTGGTGATTTACTTTTCTATTCCCAGAATGAGATTTTCACTCTGAAGCGGAGTGTGTGGTGATATTAAACTTCCTGGCAGATTAAAACTGTTTGCCGGACATATTTTCTTTCTTTCTTCTTCAATAGGACCAGTGGCCATATCCCGAATGGTACTTCGAAGCAACCAGGTAACATAAAGCCACATGCCTGATCGGGAATCGAACCCGGGACATTTCATTAAGTGGATAGTACTCTTATCGACTTTTCCTAGTTTTTTTATTTTTTAGAAGAGTGTTAAAAGAACTTAGTGATAGCTCTCTTCTTTTAATAAAAAGTAACGACTTCTTTGAAGAGAACAAAAATTGAACGCTTACTACATGGTGAAAATGTTGTAGCAAGTAAAAATCTCTGTTTTTCAAAAATAAAAGACATTATTCTTTATAAAATTAAAAAGTTTCTTGAAAATGTAAATACGTATATTTTTCAATATCACTTTTTTTCAGAGCATGTATCATATCCCTTTTTGTTTTTTGTTCGTTTTTTAAAATTTGTTTAGACCACATAGGACGCACTCCAGGCGAAAAATAATGATCTGCGATTACCATCAATAACAAACAAAACATAAATTCAATTAAAAGATGCCCTCCTGGCAAAACACACAAAATGGCATCCGCACCCCGCCAACATGTGGGCAGACGCACTCAGAATCTCAAGGCAGTCAGGCATGTTCTGAACACCAGTACGCGAAAAATATTCCATTTTGCCGATACATCAGACTGAGTCCTGGTGTTACACAATCACACTAAAATCACCTTCTCATACCCCGGACACCCCAGCTGCAGGGTGGAACGAAGAAGGCACTACCCAAAAATTTGACATACTATTGACGGTAGCGTGGATGGTGCATGAGAAAAGTAAAGCGTGCTTGCAAAAATGTCTAAAAATCAAGAACACTCTTATCGCCTTCATCGAACAAATAAGAAATCGAGAGGCTTTTTATTCAGTTCACCGCATTGGTGTTCGCACGTGGGAAATAAGTCTCATCTTGGAACAAAAATGTCTTCGGTGTAATGGCAAGGGGATCCGTACGTAGAAGAAAAGCAAGGAGTTTCTGAATCCGCTGCCACACCTCTGCTGAAGATCCACACATCAGTCGACATTCGTCCGTATCAAGTGAGTGACAACGAGGGAGAACGGCGAATCTGTCATGTTTATGCCATGTGGACGATGTTGGGTCACGTATTTTCCATTAACAACCAGATACCAAGTCACACAAGCGTTCGTGTCGAGGAGGACGTGGTGCACAGAACGCCAAACCGCCAAACCACGGGCCATGTGATCACAGTATATCGGCTTTTCACAACATTCCGAGTATGATTTCTCATCATTAGGCGGTAAATATGACGTGCTGTAGGACCCTGGTATTAGGAAAGTCGGCATGGACATAACTGTATTCGGTGAAAAAGGTCCTGCCATGTGAGAGAAATATGTGCCCCTACAACGGGTGCCACTGGGGAGGGAGGGGTGAGTTCATCAATCAGGCTTCCCAATAATCCGGTTCGGCGGCGGGCCTACGATTTAACCATCGTATTTACATAAAGGACAGCTGGTATCGCTTGGACGTTGACAAGACCGATGCCATCGTCTCGGGGAGGAAGTGTCAGCGCATCGTAGCGGACTTTTAAGATACGACCCGCATTTACAAAGTAGCCGAATGCCGCCTGCAGTCTGTGTGCCATTGCCATTGGCATCGGTAAGATCTGTGCTAAATGGGGCAGTCGCGAGGCCAGACGAGTGTTGACAAAATCCACCCACTGTAATATGTCCAATGCTCTCTGGAGATTGCCACGAACGTTCGTGCGGATAGCTTGAAACAGGCGTTTATAGTTGAATGAGATCAGGCGCTGTATATCACACATGAAGCTGATTCCCAATTATTTGAGCTTGTCCATTAATGGCAGTGGAGCCACACTCCCTGTTGGAAGATCTCTACGAACCAACATAGCACTAGATTTCGACACATTCACATGACTTCCCACAGCAGTGCCATACTGACTGATCCACGCTAGTGCCTCTCGCGTTTCATCCTCCGGTAGAATACCGATAACACCACGTTATCTGCATACACACGGCAGATGAAAGCATGCCCCCTCATTGTTATTCCTGTCAACTGGCTCCTCCAACCTTGTAACAGTGTCTCAAGGGCGACGGCAAAAAGGGGCATCGACAGCAGACATCACCAGCGGATCGACCACATGATAGTAACAGGGCCATTGACCAGCACTCACGATGTGGCACCATGGAGGAGTCGAAAGACCATGTGTGTGTGGGTGGGGGGGGGGGGGGGGGAGGGCAGGGGAGGTCATCCATCAGAGTACTTTTCTAGAAAGTCATGACTCATTCTATCAAAAGTTTGGTCGAGTCACTAAGGCACAGCGGCTGTGGCAGGTCGTAGCCAGGGCTATGATGTCACGATAATCACTGAGCGCCGTCTGAATGTTACTGTCACCACCAAAGCACGTTTGATCCATAGAGATGACTTGAGGGTTGACCCACTGAAGGCGAGTGACAAGAATACGGGTATAAATCTTGAAGTCACAATTTAACATGGTCAACGGCCGATAATGTCCGACTCCCCCACCTCCCGACAGTGTGGGGACTGGAATAAGCAAGCCTTTTACGAATAATGGTGGGAGGGTTCATCAGTTCTTCATGCACCGCAGTCCAAGGTGAAGCCATGATGTGGTGGAATGTGCAGTAGAACTCCACCGGGGAGCTGTCGGGACCTGAGGCTTTGTTCGTTTCATGCTTATGAAAAGCATCAGCAACGTCATCAGCCGTAATCGCCGCTGTGAGAATCTCTGCAGCAGCCTCATCAAGGGTTCCTGTCAATGAGTGGAGGACATCAGGCAGTACCACGATGTTCTGGTCCTCTGCTGCATACAAGTGTTTGTAGTGATCCACAAAGGCGACTGCGATATCATTCTGGAACGTCAATCAGCGACCATCTGGTATATGGAGGGCACTGACCAGCTTTCTCCTACCAACGCTGCTTCTCTCGGATAATATAATGCATCATAGACGGAGGTTCTCCTAGTTTCCAATCGTGACATCTTGCGCATGCTACTGTGCCTTCAAGGCGGCGACTCATAAGCGAAATTATCTTCACCTGAATCCCTTGAATTCAGCCTGTCGTAGAACAGAGGGGGCATGGTCTGAGAGTTCGAGGAGAATTGTGAAATACACTCCTGGAAATGGAAAAAAGAACACATTGACACCGGTGTGTCAGACCCACCATACTTGCTCCGGACACTGCGAGAGGGCTGTACAAGCAATGATCACACGCACGGCACAGCGGACACACCAGGAACCGCGGTGTTGGCCGTCGAATGGCGCTAGCTGCGCAGCATTTGTGCGCCGCCGCCGTCAGTGTCAGCCAGTTTGCCGTGGCATACGGAGCTCCATCGCAGTCTTTAACACTGGTAGCATGCCGCGACAGCGTGGACGTGAACCGTATGTGCAGTTGACGGACTTTGAGCGAGGGCGTATAGTGGGCATGCGGGAGGCCGGGTGGACGTACCGCCGAATTGCTCAACACGTGGGGCGTGAGGTCTCCACAGTACATCGATGTTGTCGCCAGTGGTCGGCGGAAGGTGCACGTGCCCGTCGACCTGGGACCGGACCGCAGCGACGCACGGATACACGCCAAGACCGTAGGATCCTACGCAGTGCCGTAGGGGACCGCACCGCCACTTCCCAGCAAATTAGGGACACTGTTGCTCCTGGGGTATCGGCGAGGACCATTCGCAACCGTCTCCATGAAGCTGGGCTACGGTCCCGCACACCGTTAGGCCGTCTTCCACTCACGCCCCAACATTGTGCAGCCCGCCTCCAGAGGTGTCGCGACAGGCGTGAATTGAGGGACGAATGGAGACGTGTCGTCTTCAGCGATGAGAGTAGCTTCTGCCTTGGTGCCAATGATGGTCGTATGCGTGTTTGGCGCCGTGCAGGTGAGCGCCACAATCAGGACTGCATACGACCGAGGCACACAGGGCCAACACCCGGCATCATGGTGTGGGGAGCGATCTCCTACACTGGCCGTACACCACTGGTGATCGTCGAGGGGACACTGAATAGTGCACGGTACATCCAAACCGTCATCGAACCCATCGTTCTACCATTCCTAGACCGGCAAGGGAACTTGCTGTTCCAACAGGACAATGCACGTCCGCATGTATCCCGTGCCACCCAACGTGCTCTAGAAGGTGTAAGTCAACTACCCTGGCCAGCAAGATCTCCGGATCTGTCCCCCATTGAGCATGTTTGGGACTGGATGAAGCGTCGTCTCACGCGGTCTGCACGTCCAGCACGAACGCTGGTCCAACTGAGGCGCCAGGTGGAAATGGCATGGCAAGCCGTTCCACAGGACTACATCCAGCATCTCTACGATCGTCTCCATGGGAGAATAGCAGCCTGCATTGCTGCGAAAGGTGGATATACACTGTACTAGTGCCGACATTGTGCATGCTCTGTTGCCTGTGTCTATGTGCCTGTGGTTCTGTCAGTGTGATCATGTGATGTATCTGACCCCAGGAATGTGTCAATAAAGTTTCCCCTTCCTGGGACAATGAATTCACGGTGTTCTTATTTCAATTTCCAGGAGTGTAGTATTGTATGGTACGCCGTTACCACAGCATTTTGCCGCAACCATAATTCATCATCGAATGATGTGAAGCAGGCTTGGTGCAGTTGAGGCAGGCTTGGTGCAGTTGAGCAACTACCAGTGTGTTGAAGGATACATTGGAAGGCTTATCACACAGTTGTTTCGCGTCGTCGCTCTGACCTGCCTGCATTCCAGAGCCTTGAGATGGGCGACATTTAGTTTCTACAGGCCTTGACCACGCCACACCTTCTGCCTCTGGAGTGAAACAGAGCAAATACAGGCGATATGATCAGAGAAGGCAGTAGGCCTCAACTCAGCATCAAGCGTGGCAATTACGATTCCTTGGGAAACATAGACAGAGTCAAGACGATTGCTGAATGGCTGGTGATCCAGGTCGATCACCATGCACGCAGTCCCAAGTCTTGGTGAGGTACAGTTCATGCACAAGCTGCTTGAGTTCCTGACATGTGGTAAAATGGGGTTGTTGGTCCTTCTGGGATAACACACAATTGAGGTCGCGCCCAGAATAACATGGTCCTAGCATCCCACACACAAAGGAGCGACCCCTTCTAATTGGAATCATGACTGTTCCCGGCGCTTGATCGTGACCAAGGGAGCGTAAACACTGATGATTCAGACACCATGGAAAGTCAGCAAGACCCCTGGCCGATGGCAAGTAAACCACGTCATCTACCTCAATGCCTTACTTTTAAAGGATAACTGTCCCACTGCCACTGTCAGCACACGGCGTGAGGTAAGAGAGATAGCCGTAGATAGTAAGAAACGTCGATAGCCGAACTTTCTGCAGAGGGAAAACATCGAGGTCCGATGCCCTCAACATTTCGCAAAACAATTGTAGTTTGACAGGGGTGCCAATGGTGTTGACATTGATGGAGCCAATCCTGTAAGCTTGTCCCGGAATTTAGACTACTGGGACTCTCCTGGATCACAAAGAGCAAGAGCGAACAGGAATGTTGTTCCAGCAGAATGCACATCCCCACCCAGTAACCATGTCGATTAGCAGTCGTGGGTTGGAACAGCAGCATTCGCTGCTGTCACAATGATGGATGTTTCGTCGTCTACATCATCAGACCACGCAAAGGTGCTTAGATGATGTTCGTCCAATGGAGTACTTGTTGAGTCCAAAGGCATTGTCACGTCGGTGGTGGAAGAATGGTGTTGGCTCAGCTGCTGTTCAACACCCATAGGTACAGCGCCTGGTGCATGCAAAGATGGTTGTACTTCCGATGGGGGCCAGATTGTATTTCCACCACGGAATCGCCCATTGGGGGAATATTTGGAGGGATGTGATCCTCATTGTCTCGAGATTACGTCCTGCAGGTGTCAGACGGGGCAATACACTGTTTCCGATGTCTCGCACGTGATCTTCAGTGTCCAAAGACGCCTGGGTATCCGGATGGTCAGTCACAAAAGCAACGGTAGGTACAACCATGGGATCAGGGACCATCACCTGCACCAGAGATTGCAGGAGGAGGGGACAAGGGCGTCGGTCTCTCCGCAACAGACAAATGTCACTAGTAGCACCTAGTGGAGATGGTGGTCGGTGGTCGTTATGGAGAACTTTGACAAACGTCAGTGGGAATGTCATTGGAGCAGTGGTGGCCTGCTGGTCCCCAGGCGTTAGCTATGTGATTCTGACTTGCAGACAGCTGGAACAGAAGTGCCCCGAGCACATCTTCGGCTGGCCATCATAAATTATAATTGCACGAGAGTCACCAACATATAAGCAGGACAGTACGTTTTTGGTTAGCTCTACGTGGATCTCTCGTACTCCGTCAAACCGGGTATGTGGTGAACTGAACCCCCTTTCAGCTGTATGACTAATCACCTTTCCATATGGGCGGAATGCAGGCACCTCGAAAGAGAGTTCAAATACATGGATCGTCGGCAGTCGAAGCCCCGAATTGTTTCACAATTATGTCTCCGATGTGTCCATCAGAGTGACGGAACCTAAGACCACTTCCAGTTGCTCGTAGAATGTTGTCACGTAGGCTACTTCTTTGTTAATCAATTTCACATATACTACACTGCTCACTATAGACAGGTGGATGCCAACAAGATCGTTCTCTTCTTCTCTGATAAAGTGTTCAGCTTCAAGTGCTTTTGGTCGGATGTATTCAGGTGGAAAGCTGATCATCAGTGTAGATTTTCTGTGGGCGTAATCCATTCTCTTTCCAAGGAAATACAGCACGCTAAGGCGGCAAAATCACGTAAACAAGTATGAGAGTGTGCTGCGTGGCGAGGATGCAAACAAGACGTTCGTGCCGTTAGCCTGCCGAAGGGCGACTCGGTCTACACTCCAACTGGGGACCTATGCCTTTCATGGGCAAGTGCTCTACTGACTGAGCTACTCGAGCACGACTCGCGACCTGTCCTCACACCTTTATTTTTCTATTAGCATTTAAAAAACCGATTCAACATAGTTCACGTTCACACTGCACGTGAAAGCCGATCCCTGCACTGTAAACAATGATTAATTCAAGTAGTAATGTCTAGCAAGATGTTCACTTGACTAGAATACAAATGACGTGCTGAGATTCGTAAGCGCCTAAAGCACGCCGTCTTCGATCCCACATGTAAGTGAATATCAGAGAAACCTGTGAGACAGCTTTTTGTGAATCTTCATATTTAGAATGTGAGACTAAAGCACAGATAAACCTGAACCACCATAAGATCAACAAATTTCAGAAGCTTGAATAAAGCTATAATTGCCGGCCGGAGTGGCCGTGCGGTTCCAGGCGCTACAGTCTGGAATCGAGCGACCGCTACGTCGCAAGTTTGAATCCTGCCTCGGGCATGGATGTGTGTGACGTCCTTAGGTTAGTTAGGTTTAATTAGTTCTAAGTTCTAGGCGACTGATGACCTCAGAAGTTAAGTCGCATAGTGCTCAGAGCCATTTTTGAAAGCTATAATCGCAAAATCAACGGTGATGTGCTTTAGACCCTTGTGATTCTCAGCGCCTCAAATGAACTACTGTATGATAAAATTCAAAACTTAATATACTATAAATCATTCAGAGACCCACAAAATATGTTTTTCTGTCAGTATAGCTACAACATATACTGACGTCAGATCTAATTTTACTATATAGTGATGTGGCTTGGCATATCTGAGGAATAGGCCATCATCTAGCGGGGTTTATACCAAGCGAACGGGGATAAAAGTCTGCCGCAGTGTGCTACCACATGATGGCACTGACGCAAACTTGCAGTTGATTGATCAGGGCTACCCGTGCACGTAGTTTATCAAATCCGTATGTATTTGGCCCATAAGGCAATTACGTCACGCGAGTTGCGCATGCGCAACAGCTCCGTAAAACGTGCACAGCTGAAATTATGCTCGCGACCCTGATGCCAAGTTTCGCGTAGTCTAGAAGAGGAGTAGCACATTAGATTTAAGAGACGTATCTTTCAGATTGCAGCATTAAGTTACCTTTAACATCATTCAAAGAAAAAAAAAACAATTAAATCCGCAAGGTGTCGAAAGTTAGGGTGCTCTTACACAGCAACTGCCACTGCATATACTGCATTCCGCCATTGATATTCACGCTCAGAAATTTTGTGAAGTCGGCGTCCCTGCCGGTAGATCTTGATAGTTCACAATCTCTATTTGCTGACTTGAAAAAGAAACGGGAAGTAGGTTAGCGGTAGTTCGTTTTGATCATTTGGAATTATATTTGGAAGTATACATATAAAAATTAATATAAACATGGATCTGGTTCTTCCTTCGACTGCTCCAGAACAAGGACAACTGAAAATAGCACGTGAAAATGAGAGGTATTCCTACATATTTATTGTCGACGCCTCATCTTCATCAATACCTAACAAAAAATGATTGAATTGCAGTTGTTTCAAAGAAAATGCCTTTTTTGCATGCTGCACATGGAAATTTTTATTTTTATTTACGCACCCAGACGCGTTTCGCCTTTTTTACAAGGCATCTTCAGTGGGTGTCCTGAAATATTACATGATTTGTCCATTTTTACACATAGGTTATGGTTTCACATCTGTGTCCATTCTTGCACATAGGGTATGTTTTCACATCTGTGTGACACCATAACCTGTGTGTAAAAATGGACAAATCATGTAGTATTTCAGGACACCCACTGAAGATGCCTCGTAAAAAAGGAGAAACGGGTCTGGGTGCATAAAAAAAAATAAAAATTTCGATGTGCAGCATGCAAAAAAGGCATTTTCTTTGAAACAACTGCAACTTATATACAGCTGCTGCGAAAATGGCCCCCACAAGAAACGTGTTAAAAAAGGATTAATTTTAGTGTGAAACGACATTGTTTGAAAAATGTATAATTCCTTCTACAGATTTGCATTCGTAGAGAAAATATCGGTGGCAAAGATATACGGCATTTGCCAAGGGCGTACCTAGGATCTGAACTGCGGGGGGGGGGGGGGGGGGGGCAGGTCATACTAGTCTCAGGAAACAAGGACTCGAGACAACATTCAGATACAGCACTTCTTATTAAATAAAACAGTAAACTAGTGAAAACTGTTTTCAATAAACATTTTAAATATAAGAATGCACTTGTTTAAAAATACAACTTTTTAATTCAGTAATAATCTTCTAGGATTTGTCGACAGTAATGTGCCGAAGACGAAAAAATTACTCCCGGATCTGCGCGAACCAGTTCAAATATCTTCTAGGGGGGGGGGGCAGCTGCCACCCCCCCCTGCCCCTCGCTGGGTACGCCCATGGCACTTGCCAGGTAATTCCGAACTTTGAGTGAGCGCGATTGTAGTTTCAGATCGTAAGAAACCTCCCACATGTTTGATCAACGCTCTTTCTTATCTTCATACTTTCTACTTATAAATGAAACTGTCGCTCTTCATGTTCACTTCCTTTGTTGTCGCTTCGAACCTGACATTACTAACAACTTAAATTTGAAGGAACACGTAGAAAATGTGGTGGGGAAGGCTAACCAAAGACTGCATTTTATTGGCAGGACACTTAGAAAATGTAACAGATCTACTAAGTTGACTGCCTACGCTACGCTTGTCTGTCCTCTTTTAGAATACTGCTGCCCGGTGTGGGGTCCTTACCAGATAGGGCAGGCGGAGTACATCGAAAAAGTTCAAATAAGGGCAGCACGTTTTGTATTATCGCGAAATATGGGAGAGAGTGTCACTGAAATGATACGGGATTTGGGGTGGACATCAATAAAAGAAAGGCGTTTTTCATTGCGATGGAATCTTCTCCCAAAATTCCAATCACCAATTTTCTCCTCCGAATGCGAAAATATTTTGTTGACACCGATCTACATAGGGAGAAACGATCACCACGATAAAATAAAGGAAATCAGAGCTCGTACGGAAAGATATAGGTGTTCGTTTTTTTCCGCGCTCTATACGAGATTGGAATAGACCTAATAGAGAATTGTGAAGATGGTTCGATGAAACCTCTGCCAGGCACTTAAATGTGATTTGCAGAGTATCCATGTAGATGTAGATTTCGATTGTGCCAAACGGCCGCAGTAATGAAAGTACAGTGCCGTACCAAGGCACAGTAATTTATAATATTAACGCTGACTCGTCGGTATCAGGAGAGAATTCTCTGTAAAACAAGAGAAGGTGCTGACAAGGGAAACTGCTCATCGCAGCCCCCTCAGATTAGTGGTAAGATTGCCCTATCGACAGCCCGTCAAAAACAGAACACAGATCAAGCGTGAAAACAGGAAGTAGGTGTACTGCCTATGAGAAAAAAGCAAAATAGAAACAGTGAACACCCCAAAAACACAAAGTGAAATACAGAACTGTTAGAAAAAGCAGTGGCGTCGTGGTTAAGGTGTTGGCCAACCACGCGTGTGAGCTGTGTTTAAAACTCCCTCGTGCCAATTTTTTTTTTTTTCACTGTTCGCTTTATTCAAATTTCTGTCTGTGTCGTAGTGTAACGTCCGTTTGCAACAGCGACGTGTAACGTAGGGACCTATAATGACAGTTGATTCTGCACAACTACTTTATTAGCAGCCGAAAGGAAGTGGCTTTCGAATGGGAACCGCAAACGTTTGATGACAAGGCGACAAGTGAACCGAATAAACCGGAAAAGACGTCTGGTGTGTCATACACCGCGTTAGTGACAGTACGTGTGTCATAAGATAGGAATCTCTTATCGACGTATCTAATTTGTACATTGGTAAGTGAGTGAGATACGCCTCCTTGCCCGATATAGGTGTTCCTATGAATGTGAATGTGGTCACTCTCAAGGACATGATGAAAACATAATAGTTTGTCGCGTAAGTTGGAACAAATGAATGCAACAGTTCCACAATCACACAGTTTCTCTGTGCTCCGTCAGAATACATGTTTTTAACGTTTTTGAAGTTGCGTTCCATTTTGGAAGTCTTGACCCTTGAATTCCTTTGTTGTAACATAGTTCGCACCCATTTATTCACTTCTGTGAGACTTCTATGTGGTATCTCGCCTGCTCTCGCTATTCATGACATTTACTTACATACATACATAACATATTCTTACCATAAGACTCATATTGTATAACCAAATACACAGTCGAACATTTTCTGTATCCAGAAAGGCCCGTACAGGACCTGCAACATGTGGTCGTGCATTATCCTGCTGAAATGTAGAGTTTCGCAAGGATCGAATGAAGGATAGAGCCACGGATCGTAACACATCTGAAATGTAACGTCCACTGTTCAGAGTGCCGTCAATGCGAACAAGAGGTGACCGAGACGTGTAACCAATATCACCCCATACCATCACGCCGGGTGATAGGCCAGCAGGGCGATGACGAATGCACGTTTCCAATGTGCGTTCACCGCGATGTCGCCAAACACGGATGTGACCATCATGATGCTGTACACAGAACCTGGATTCATCCGAAAAAATGACGTTTTGCCATTCGAGCACCCAGGTTCGTCGTTGAGTACATCATCGCATGCGCTCCTGTCTGTGACGCAGCGTCAAGGGTAATCGCAGCCATGGTCTCCGAGCTGGTAGTCCATGCTGCTGCAAACGTCGTCGACCTGTCCGTGCAGATGGTTGTTGTCTTGCAAACGTCCCCATCTGTTGACTCCGGGTCCGCAGCTCGTGGTCGTGCGGTAGAGTTCACGCTTCCCGCGCCCGGGTTCGATTCCCGGCGGGGTCAGGGATTTTCTCTGCCTCGTGATGACTGGGTGTTGTGTGATGTCCTTAGGTTAGTTAGGTTTAAGTAGTTCTAAGTTCTAGGGGACTGATGACTGTGGTTTCACCGCCAGACACCACACTTGCTAGGTGGTAGCCTTTAAATCGGCCGCGGTCCGTTAGTATACGTCGGACCCGCGTGTCGCCACTATCAGTGATTGCAGACCGAGCGCCGCCACACGGCAGGTCTAGAGAGACTTCCTAGCACACGCCCCGAGTGGTACAACCGACTTTGCTAGCGATGGTTCACTGACAAAATACGCTCTCATTTGCCGAGACGATAGTTAGCATAGCCTTCAGCTACGTCATTCGCTACGACCTAGCAAGGCGCCATTACCAGTTACTATTGATGCTGTAAAACATGTACCGTCAAGAGCGACGTTCACCAATTATGGATTAAAGTTAAGTATTCCAACAGATACGTCCTTTTTTGCGACAGTCTAATTTCCTTGTCCTGTTCCAGACCTCACGCCAGCCTGCGTGAGCTAAAACGCGTGCCTTTCGGCTTCCTCTCATAATTGGTGTTGGCTCTCCTGCCAACCCACAACAATGACCATAGATGTTAAGTCCCATAGTGCTCAGAGACATTTTGTTGACTCCGGGATCGAGACGTGGCTGCACGATCCGTTACAGCCATGCGGATAAGATGCTTGTCATCTCGACTGCTAGTGATACGAGGCCGTTGGGATCCAGCACGGCGTTCCGTATTACCCTCCTGAACCCACCAATTCCATATTCTGCTAACAGTCATCGGATCTCGATCAACGCGAGCAGCAATGTCGCGATACGATAAACCGCAATTGTGATAGGCTACGATCCGACCTTTATCAAAGTCGGAAACGTAATGGTACGCATTTCTCCTCCTTAAACGAGGCATCACAACAACGTTTCACCAGGCAACGCCCGTCAACTGCTGTTTGTGTATGAGAAATCGGTTGGAAACGTTCCTCATGTCAACACATTTTAGGTGTCGCCACCGGCGCCAACCTTGTGTGAATGTTCTGAAAAGCTAATCATTTGCATATCACAGCATCTTCTTCCTGTCGGTTACATTTCGCGCCTATAGCACGTCATCTTCGTGGTGTAGCAATTTTAATGGCCAGTAGTGTATGTAGTATGACAACTGCCAAGAGTACAGAAAGAGAACAAACATTTCAGTGACCAGACGAACAGTTCATAATGTTGTGAAAAAAAAACAGTAATATGTCACAAGGGAATTTTGAACACGGCTCGCCCTCTTGGCAGTCTGACATCATGACCCTTAATGACCCTTACCCACGACGCCATTGCTGCCTGAAGCTGTTCTTTATTGCAGTTGTTGTTCTTAGATTCTTCACTGTTTCTATTTTTTTTTTTTTTTTTTTTTTTTACAGTTCAATACACCTTCCTCCCGTTTTCATGTCTTGCCGGTGTTCATTTTTTGACGGGCTATCCACTAGGACTGGGTCATCTTACCACTAAATCTGAGGGGGGGCGGGGGAGGGGTGCGATGGGAAGTTCCCTTGTGAGATCAAGTGGCGCATCAAAGAGCCTTTATTCACGAGTTGTTATCCTCATTGTTTGTACGAGTATAACACAAGCACTTACGTATGTTGAAATTGTCCATAGGCCATAATGGATAATTCCACCGTAGTAATACCGGCTTTATAGCCTATCATTTGCCTGCTGGGTGATTGTACGATAGGCTACCAAAAAGTTCTTAAACATCTTGAAGAAATCGACATGGGAACTCGGGTATCCGTTTTGCACCATGAACCTTTTATATTGGCCACACAAAATCTGTAGTTACAGAGGTACTTGCAACTCCAATTATTATTATTATTATTATTTTATTGATATGCGGAGGGAATATATGGCAGGTATCGTCAGCTTCTTGCATCTTTAAGATAACTTAGTGGAACATTCACAATAAGATCAGAACTATGAACGTGGATAAAATAGTTTTGTATGATTACTACCCTAAGAGGAATAGCTTCCACATTGTACACATTTATTTTCTGGTGAGACCTCACACAAGTGACGCAACAGTGATGGTGAATAAGGAGATTATTCTTATTAGCAAGAATGCATGGCTACGTGTTATGACTGTATGCATTATTTTGGGCCGACCGCGGTGGTCTAGCGGTTCTAGGCGCGCAGTCCGGAACCGCGCGACTGCTACGGTCGCAGGTTCGAATTCTGCCCCGGGCATGGATGTGTGTGATGTCCTTAGGTTAGTTAGGTTTAAGTAATTCTAAGTTCTAGGGGACTGATGACCACAGATGTTAAGTCCCATAGTGCTCAGAGCCATTTGAACCATTTAACCCATTATTTTGGCTTAACCTGAAATACCACCTCTCATTAGCTGTAGTTCCGAGAGATATCGTCATTATGACAGTACCGGTATATTAAACCTGTAAGAGTACTCAAACATGGAAAAATGGAACGATCACGTGACGATCACGTCAGCAAGATGCGACTGTTTAGTGGTGTCATGCCGCAAAAACTCGTCATGTGGTACTCGTCGAAATATTCGTGATAACTGGTCTCCGTAGCACTGAATCTGTAGATGTCACTATTACTCGAACGATTTCAGGCCACTAGTATTTTGTGTACAGGCACTTCCAGTATTGTAGATAACATAATAACAGGTGAGGTAGGTAGTGAATGTAGTGTTTCACTTTTGGACCCATTTGCTTTTAAATGTTTGATGACGCAGTTTTGGGCATACATGAGAGTTATCTGAGACTTCAAGGGGAACAAACAGTATTCCTCTCATTCACACACACACACATTCGTAGTCTGAACATATTATGTGATCATAATTGAAGTGCTTGGTGAAATGCTGATAATTATGAGTGCACACTTCAGTTTTATAATGTGTAAATTATGACATTGTCAGAATTTTTTACTGTTGAAGTTTTTAAACTAACTGTGTGAGACACGCAGGCCTACTTCTCAGTTAATAGACATGTTTTTTCAATTGCTATATTTCTCTGAACTGCAGTTTCTTGGACCTCATGCCAGAGTGAGGTACTTATGGAAACAAATTATTATTACTACATTAAAACGTTTTATTTTTGTGATTATTACTATAGTATAACTTTTACTGTTATTATAATTAAAACTCTAGGCACTGTGGTACATTAACACTGTGGATTGATGGAAGATACGTATAGCATGTAACAGTGGAACAAAAACGTGTGATCATCAAGCAGCTGCGGTTGCGAAGTTTCAGGCTGGAATAAAAGAAAGTACCGAACTACGGAAGCTCTTCGTCAGGATTTTTCAGCAGCAAATTTGTTTGTCCACAACAAGTCAAAGTAACAAACATAAGAACTGCTACATTGTGTCAGAACCTAACCTATCAAATTCTCACACCTTTGGTGAAAAAAAAAAAAGTTTCGCAGCACTTCTGGACGAACAATATAGCGATATGGAAACTGCAGCATTGGGAAAAACAAGTGTTTTGGCTGATGCAGTAAATCTTAACTTCGAAATTCCAGAGGTGCAAAATAACGACACGAAAGTGGATAGCAGAAACAGACCTACAAAAAAACAATGCCATGAGTGATAAAAAAAATTAAGATACCGGTTCTCTCCGATCGCCATGGGCGTACTATTTCGCAGAAACTAAGTGAAATAAACTTCAACGTGACATTCTTCGTAAAACCTGGGATACCTGTGGGTGAAGTATTAAAAGTATGCAAAAAACTGTCCGAGTTTTAAAGGGAAACGACGTCGTTATGTTAATGGGAGGCTCTAACGGTGGTTGTGTCATAATAGTGCAAAAGAGACTATCAGAGCAAAAGAGAAGGCCCTCAACAGTCTAGCAAATGAAAATTTCATCCTTTCCAGTATACCCGTACGCTATGATTTAATTCATACTCCGTGTGTAAACAAAGAAATCGAAAACACTGATAGGAAACTACAGAAAATACGTAAAGCGTCTTCAGATGCACGTTTTCTTGAATTACATGCCTATGAAAGAACATATTTCACCAAGCATGGCATGCACTTAAACAACTCGGGTAAAAGATTTCTTTGCCATAAAGAAAACACATCCGAAATCAAAACAAGCAAAACAAACCTAAAATTATCCTGAATATGGAATCACAACGACAAGACGTAACATCTTCTTAGACTGATAGCGTGAAATAGAACAATGCTTCGCCAACTGACCAACAAGTTGAAACACAAGATTCATCTAAAATTACCTCATCTGCTGAGGTTGTGACCTTACCATAAAAAAAACCATCATCTGCAAAAGAAGAAGGAACGTAATCTGCAAAAGAGATGCTGCCAACCACAGTATCAGTAGTATAGCATCAACAAGAACAGCAGTGCAAACATCAGCAGCAGATCTTCCGACAGCTGCAGGTGCAGCACCTGGACCCACGGAAACAAGCGCAAGGAACAGGAAGCCCACACAAAAGGACCAAAATCTTTGGTACCAGAGAATGATTGGTAGCATTAGAGGACCTCTCACAAGAGAAAGATCCAACAACCAGAGGGATGGGTATGTGACTATCAGAACACATACAGTCATAGTGTACCAGAATTAAAGCATTAACTGAGCCACAGCGTCAGGTACTGAGACAAATAGCTCCCAGAGGAATACAGACGGAGGCAAACTACTCACTTTTCTACAAATTAACATAAGTTGCATTAGAAATAAGCTTTTAAAATTAGAACATTTGTGTAGCATTAAGCACATTCATATTATATACGGCATGTACCGGTATCTAAGCAGTGGTTAACCTGAGAACAAGTAGGCCTAAATACGAGAGTAATCCGAAAAGTAAGACCTCCTATTTTTTTATAAGTGCATAGACCTGTTTATTTCTACAATGGTTTACATCAGTTTACAGCTTGAAAATTTAGCTATTTTTCGACATAATCACCATTTCTGTCGATGCATTTTTATAGACGCTGTGGCAGTTTTTGTATGCCCATGTCATACCAGCTCGCCGCCATGCTGTTCAGAAAGTTATGAACCTCTTCTTTCTCCTCGTCATCGGAGCTGAATCGATTTCCTGCCAAATGTTCTTTTAACCAAGGGTACAGGTGATAGTCACTGGGTGCCAAGTCAGGACTTCAGGGTGGGTGGGTGATCATGTTCCACTGAAACTGTTGCAGGAGAGCAACGGTTTGCCGAGCGATGTGTGGGCGAGCGTTCTGATGGAGAATGTGTACGCCCTTACTCAACATTGCTCTTCTCCGGTTCTGAATTGCCCGTTTGAGTTTTTTCAGGGTCTGACAGTACCTGTCAGCGTTAATTGTGGTCCCAGCGATTCAGCTCCGACAACGAGGTGAAAGAAGAGGTTCATAACTTTCTGAACAGCATAGGGGCGAGCTGATATGACGTGGGCATACAGAAACTGCCAAAGCGACTACAAAAATGCATAGACGGACATGATGATTATGTCGAAATATAGCTAAATGTTCAAGCTGTAAACTGATGTAAACCATTGTAGAAAGAAACAGGTCTATGCACTTATAAAAAATAGGAGATCTTAGTTTTGGGATTACCCTCATATATTTGTTCCGTAACAGTACGATTTTACAGACATAATGTGTAGAAAACAGAGAAAGAATGGTGGGGCTGGAATTTTTGTCAAAGAAGAAGTAAAATTCATCAGAATTTATTTATCTACATGTTACTTAGAACTGGATGGGTACCGTCAACTGGGGCTACATTGGCCCAATTCTTTGCAATTTCTAGTTCAATTCTGTAATATTTCGAATAAATCTGTAACAATAATTTCACAAAAAATTGTCTTATTTAACAGATGTTTACTCAACTATTACACCACATTAATGAATTCTGCAGACCTTTTTGGTAACTGAGTGTATGTTTTCAAAAAGTGGGCGAATTTTGTACCAAAGTGGGGTACTTTGTCCCAATTAATTTTTTTCCTAATTAATAACCCTTTTGATCGTTTTGGGTCAATTGTACATCTGATTATAGGGAATTGTGATAGTGTAGCAACAAAACATAGCAACATTTCAAGGAATTTTAGTTTATTTACAAGAAAATTCTGAACCGAACAAGTCCGTTACCCGTATATGCATACAACAAATATTATTGCTACACATTACAAAATTAATTAAAATGTTTAAACAGAACAGTGGGATGCTTTACACTGTATCTGATATAAACTGTCTAACTCAAGCACTTGAAAAAATTCCCTCTTGGAAAGCAGTTTTTTTGGGGGGGGGGGGGATTTTTCTTGCAACAAATGACCACGGATATGTCATTATGTCTTTCTTGTGGGGCCACTTCCAGCATTTCTTACTTTTCTCCATACAGTCCACTGTAGAGCCTTCGAGAAGGTCTATTTTTAGGATAACTCCAGGGTATTCTTGTTCATCATAAATAACTGTCACAAAGTCACTCACTTTTACAATAGTCGACATTTCCTCTCTTGGTAATATGGGGGGAGTCGTATGTGTAGATTCTTGCTGCTCACAGATTTCTTCCTCAGAAATTTCCAACTCTTATAATGAATCATGAATGCTGAAATTATCAGACTCTGACTCTGAAGATTCAAAGGCCTCTATTATTTTTCTTGGTTTTCCCTTCTTTTTCGGAATAGATTTACTAACTCAGACCAGTTTCTTTGGTAATTTTCATAGCCATGGCTGGTTCTGTAGTTTCTCCAACTTGCTGTATACTGTCCATGCTTCTATAGGCTTTAGCTCTTGTGAGCATTTAATACAAATTTCAGTTATACCAATCACACAGTAAAAGTGCACCCCACAGTATTTTATAACACTTCTTACTAGAGTAATAAAGTTTTTATCTCAGGCTCACCCAGTGTAGAATTCTTGGTGCATAAGTGGGCGGATGTGGCAGCAGGTCAGTACCGGTGAACAGAAGGTGGTGCTGGTGGCGGTGGATGTAAGTTGCTTACCGCATCTGCATCCCCGCAATGTGTGTGAGAGCTGTATACTCCCCACACTGGATCTTCTTGGTCAAATCATTCTAGCTGTATCTCTTCTTAGTCTAATATGTCAATATCTTCTCTGCGGTTTTTAACATTGTGACTTTCTTACGTCTTCTCTCTTTTTACATTCACAAATTTTCTCCATCTGATACTTTGGGCTTAATTCAATTTCTTGGAATGGTTCTTTCATCTCATTATGCTCGGTTGCTATGGCAACACATGATGTCTTCTTATCTTGTTTTCGTCTCAAAATTCCTGTTTTCTTCTGTCCGGTCACGGTCACCACATTCTAACGATTTAGATGACTAAGAGTGTGTGAAGTTGGATTGCAGCCTTCTCACTTCTCTTATATGAGTTGACTTACTTGGCGTACTCAGCCGATCTTCTCCTCTGGATAGCCGGCTTCTGGAATCTCTATGAACTTCTTCTCCGAAGAGTGATGCTATGTACAGGAACCTTAAAGACTCTCTCTCTACTTGCAAAATAATTAGATACTCGAAGAATACTTTTCAACAACTATCGGTATATTTTAGCTTTATAAAGAATAAAATTCACACTTTGCATATAAACATTTGACTTCTTGTAAGTCACTCGTATCGTCTCACATTAGAAACAGATTTAAGTACATTTTGGAAAAGAGTTGGCTTAACAACCATAACTCTATTACAAACAAATCATGAAATACATCTTACCTCCAGAAAGTCCAAGATAAGAGTTGTTTTCATAATTCTGAATCTCAAATGTTTGTTTTATTTATAACATTGGTCACTGATACGATTAACGTGGAATAACTCAGAAGTTCCGCAGTTCTTTCTAATTCTTTCACTACAACTTCCATGGATCGACCGACAAGTACTTGTCGGTGCCGTTCGACCGCCATGTCTACAATCTTCTCACGACAAACTTCAAACCTGCGCACACAAACATGTTACGCGCAGTAGACAGAATTCTATCATCCCACTCTCACATCTAAAATATCATGTGTTCGAGACAGTGGAAGGCCGAGTGTTTGTAGAATTTATGCCGAAATTCTCGAAGCACTACAAGCTGGATGTCCTGTCGTGGTGGTACATGAATTTTCTGAGCTTAAGTTTTTGAGACAATTTTACTGTTTTGTTCTTGATTAGTGTTAACTAAATGCCACTGATCAATAGCTGTTTGTTGATGACAGTATATTGTTCTTAGACTGTAAACTACATGATGTTGTTATTTCCTGTAATGCACTACTATAAAGATGGTTAAAGTTCACCTTTTGTGGTCACCTATTGGTACTAGTTAACGACAAAAATATCTGGTGAATAGTTTAAGATTTTCTTTAATAACTTCATATGATGTACAATATGTTAATAGTTCCTGTTTGATTGTATCATTATGTTTTACATTAATGTTATTTCTGCTGGTACTTGGTTCTGTATGTTCTGGTTTTTAGAGAATAATATATTTACTCTTTAATTGTGTGGAAGTTTTATCAGTGTATATTTTTTGAGCACCAAGGAATGTCATAAAGTTTATTTAATAATTCTATGATCCTGAGTGAATATTCAGCAGCTTTCCACTGGGGAAACACTGTTTCCTAGCCATCCTGCTCAGTTGGTATAAAATCTTAATAGAGAATGGTTTCAGATAGCAGTTTTCCTGCACCACACTAATCTGTATACCCTGTGATAAGTAAAAAATATAGGTACTTGTATGGAACAGTTGCCTCCATACCCCATAGCAAAATTGTTTGACATGGTATGGCTGCCCACCGTTAAATCTGTGATTTTCTGTACTGTGCCCTGTCTATTGGTCACTATAACCTGCAATAGTTGACCAGAACCTCTGTCATCAATGCAATGTTTCCCATGATGCCTGATTGATTGCAGCACTTTTATCCAAATCGAGGTACTTATTTAACACCCTCGATGCAATGAATGATGTCTGCAAGGCCATGGAGACATAGTCTACCATAAGCTGGTTACCCACAGTGTGACCATAGTGAAATAAGATGGGATTCAAAGCGACCACTGCTCAAAAACCAATAGCTAGTCTTAATTTACACTAGAAAACAATGTTAATGAAAACTGTGTGGCAGGAATTGCAAGAACAAAAAATGTGTTACATAGTCCTGACCCATTTTGAGACTCTTTCCAGCAGCAGGATGTCTTTATATCTCCAGAGCATGAGGAAAAGCATAGACTTCTGATCATCCAATTCCTTTGACTATATTCAATGATTCTTAGCAGGATTCAACCATTTTTGCAAGCCAGATGTGGCCGTACATCTTATTACATAGGGTTTTATATTGTTTTTCCTAACCTTTAAAGGAATAAATTTCTTCTTAACGATTATTGAATTGTTCAAATACATATAGTGAGGCTATAATCAATATATTCAACTTTATATTTATTTGTGCAGAGTTGTCCAGAAGTCAACTTACTATACACATTATTAAATGTGGCACTTCATGTAGGAGGTGGGAGAGGGAGGGAGGGAGGGGGGCTGGGGTCTCCGTAGAGCTATATCTGCCACTAACTTCACAAGACAGGCAGCATACACAACAGAAATACATTAGTAAATACTTCAGGGGCAGAGGAGACCACTCACCAAAAAGTGGAAGCATTGAGCTGTCAACAGACACACACAATAAAGAAGAAAAACTTGTTAGCCTTAAGAATGAATCCTTTATTGAGCTACAATACAAATACACACGCAAAACACATACACATGAGCCTGTGTCTCTACATAGTGCCAGCTGGACACTGGATTGTGCAGGCAGGTGGCAGCATGTAGGGGCACAGGTGCAGTTGTGTGCATGCATGTGCGTGTGGGTGGGGAATGGGTGGGGGGCAGGGGGGGTGGGGTGGGGGGAGGGGCTCACACATGTGTTGATACTCTAGTTTGAGGAAGGATCATCCCAACAGCTAGGGTTTCCTTCTCGTTTGTGTGTGCCTGTCGGTGACTCAACGCTTCTACTTTTTGGTTAGTGGTCTCCTTTACTCCTTAAGTATTTACGTTCTACTAGAATTTTCTTGCTATAAACATGCATTAGTGTAGAACCCAAGGAACAGAAGATATACAGTGGTAAAAATCATTGAAATGATTTTATATAAGTTTAACAGAAGTACAAAATGCAAATATAAGATGCTACTGCAAACAGTATTGTTTCGTAACTAAGGGTGGCACCTACCTGAAATAAGTCAATAGCAGCTGACTTCTGTTGACATCTCTGCATCTGACTCCCTCCACAAAAGTGCCAACTTATTTTGTGCACACATTATGATATACCTGAGAATCTTCTTCTGCAGCTTAATTAACTTTTGAATAAGACATGGACTGCAGCCCCCATATTATCACACTTAAGGAGCAAAGGAGACACCTCACCAAAAAGCAGAAAAAAAGAAAAGCTTGTTAGCCTTCAGAATGAATCCTTTCTTGAGCTACAACACAAATACACACACAAAAACATGCACATGGGCCTGTGCCCCTACACAGTTCCGGCTAGACACTGAATTGTGCAAGCAGGTGGCACTATGTTGGGACACAGGCACAAACAAGTGTGTGCATGTGCATGTGTGCGTGTGTGTGGGGGGGGGGGGGGGGGGGGGAGAGGGCTCACACATGTGTTGATGCTTTAGCTTTAGGAAGGATCACCCTGAAAGCTAAGGTTGCCTTCTCTTTTGTGTGTGCCTGGTGATGACTTAATGCTTCTACTTTTCGGTTAGTGGTCTCCTTTACTCCTAAAGTATTTATGTTCTACCAGAATTTTCCTATTATAAATATGCATTAGTGTAGACCCCCAAAGAACAGAAGATATACAATGGTAAGAATCATGTAAATGATTTTATATAAGTTTAACAGAAGTAGAAAATGCTATTATAAGATGCTACTGCAAACAATATTGTTTGGTAACTAAGTGTGGCACCTATCTGAAATAAGACAATAGCAGCTGACTTCTGTTGACATCTCCACATTTGGCTCCCTCCACAAAAGTGCCAACTTATTTTGTGCATACAGTATGATGCGCCTGAGAATCTTCTTCTGTAGCTTAATTAACTTGTGAATAAGACATGGGCTGCAGCCCCTGTCTTATTATGCAGTATGGTATGTAGTTGGGCTATAGTACAACATATCTGCATTTACTGTCTCAAAGTTTATCCCAGTTAGAAGTGTGCTAAAGCTTATTTTCAAGCAAATTACATGGGTGCAACCTTTATCTGTCTCATTTATATCAGTAATCTTCTACTTCCTCTGAAACTGAATCTAAAAACTAAGACAAATATAATCTGATAGTTATAAAAATTGTCATATGGCATTGGAGGTGGGAGACCACAAGGGGTGGGTTGAGCTACCAACTTGGAAAAGTTTTCTGCATTGGTGCAATTGACAACTGCCCTTCTTGTAACATGATTGATATATCTCAAGTGTAACTGCTGAGTTTAGGAGACTGTGACATTCTGTATGCATGTGGTTTGCTTGTTGTACTGTTTCCAATTGTAGATCGATTTTTTTATTTTTTATTTTCAAAAATATGTCCCATCCTCTCTCATATGTAGAGAAACAGTTAATTCCAGTCCTTTTGTCTTTCAATCTTTTGTGAGTGTAGTGCCATCTGCATGCATTATTATGCTTTAACTAGTACTAATGGTATGTTATTCAAAGATAAAATGATGAGAGAAGTTCTCCTAGTACTTGTACCATAGGAACACTATATTTTTTCATTTGAAAATTTTGAGCATTCTCTTTCAATAGTACTATACATCTTACTCTGCTCAAGAGTTCTTTGAGTTTGTAACAAATGACCCACATTTCTTATGAGAATTAACAATAAATAAACAAATACTTTATTATATAACCATATTCATCATGCAGTGAACTATTTTATTACTGTCTTGCGTACTTATTGTTATTTTTCTATTTAATTATTTGTTGTCTCTGCTGTTTACTTAACTAAGCAGTGAATTTAACTTAAAATTACTCTGTTAAATAATTATTTATTGCTGTTATCATTCATTTAACTATGCAGCATATCTTATCTTGTATTATTTTCTTGTACTCAGTGACATTTGCCTTACTTTTTTCTCTGACTTTGACAACACCAGTTGCATATAAAGATGATTAAAGGTGTGCAAAGCATTTGTATTTGAAGGAAAATGATCCATCTCTTATTTAATGTAATACAACAATGCAAATATTTGTTCATCAACAATTATTTTAATAAACACAGTGCTACAACAATACATATGTGATATGTTGCCATGCTGATAGGTAAGCTCACAACTATTAATGCATGCTGAGTTTTGTGTATGATTTGTGTGTGTGTGTGTGTGTGTGTGTGTGTGTGTGTGTGTGTGTGTGTGTGTGTGTTTGCACACGCGCACGATTGCACATGTGGGTACTGGGAAGCTGTCTTCGAGAGGAGGAGAGATGGAGGGGAAGAGGGAAGTCCGTGTCACGTTGGCTGCGTCTGCGTGTGCCTGCTCTATAAATACCTGGACCAGATGCGCAGCTGCCAGTTGCGTAGTCTGAGCTCTTGCAGTGAACTGTCTGTCTTACTCCTGTCTGTAGCTAATTGCTGGGTAAGTTGATGTGACAGCTGAAGTGTGTGTTGGTTTTTGGATACTGTGGAAGCTGTATTTCTCTATACTAAGTTATAATCAAAGCTAGAAGACTGCTGTTATTTCACACAGCACCATAGTTCTTTTTTGTGTTTTGAGGAAGTGATGCAGAAGTGGAAGAGTATTTTTATGTTGTTGTAGTGAAATACAGAAGAAAAGTGATATGTGAAGACAACTGGAATGCATCTTAAAGGCAGTAAAACACATGCTGGCATGTTGTGTACTCTTGGCATATGCACACAACACTTTGTTCTTAGAGATGTATGGATCAGGAGGGTCATTTAGAAACCATTTTTGCACATGCATAAAAAGATGACATATAATCCTGTTATGGACCATCATGTACACAGGCTACATAACACCTGTACACCTGTACACAGGCTACATAACACCTGTACAACTATTTTGGACTTGTGCTTGTGTCAGCACATACATAGACAAATTTCAGTACACAGTGTTTACTCTAAAATGTCTTTCAGAGACATATTAGTTATATACGCTCGCATGCTCATTACAGATATCATTTGAGAGTCACAGCTCTTTCAGAAAGGTAGGGGGGGGGGGGCTGTCATGAATCATTTACACATTTACGTATTTCAGGTCTGTTTCTTTCTTCAAGGAGTTAAGCATCATACTTGAAGTGAAATGAAATAAAAGTATCATTGTTGGTAGTTCTTTAATATATCAGAACAAAAAATATGAAACCATTAGGTTTTGCTAACTGGGAATCAATGCTGAACCATGGACCTGATGTTTTGTGATACAATTCACTTTCTCTGGATAGCAAGATTTGTTTTTAATAGACCTGATGGAAATGTCACAAATTAAAAAAATGTAAAGTCGGAACTATAAAAATGGCTAGTAAATTGGAAATGAGATATTCATGAAACTGAAAATAAATAAGTTGTGTAACAAAAACATAAAAAATAAATCAGCAGTGCTTGGCTGTGAGAGGCAATGCATCAGTTCTTTGTCCTCTCACTGTTCAGTGGCAGGGCTTCCCCAAGAGCATGACCTTGGTAGTTATTTGTGGAGCTTCCCTAATGTCTTGAGATGGCACAGAAATAGCCTCCAAGCACATGGCACTCAAGTTTTCTTTGACAGTTGCCAGACAAATGAACTGAACCAGAGTGGCCAGATATCATATTTAGCCAATGTTTATTTCTATATTATCTTGATTTTTGAGGTATTACATGTACTTCATTAAATCTGTATAGCATTATTAGCCATTGTAGCTTTTGTAATAGGTGAAATTACTTCAGAAGGCTCTTTCCTGTCTCATAAATTTTCCTAGGTGAATTTCTCTTTTGAAGTATTGTAAAAGAAAAAGTTTCACTGAACTAACAATATGTAAGTAAAGACCACTATCAACTAAAGGAGAAATGCAAAAGTGCTTCCATCAGTAAACCTAGCTGCCACTGACATCATAGAAGCTTATATATAAATGGTGCTGTTTTTACATACTGGACTTCTATTCTGATGCTTAGTTAGACCCCTACATGTCACAGTCCCATGAGTCTCATATTTTCTGATTAAGTAACTGCAGTAGACGGTACTGTGAGGTCATCGCCAATACCCTTCCTTTTCTTAGTATTGCGTCTCACCTGTAAAAGTCATAAAATGTTAACACGCAAAAAACATTCTCTATCAAGTGGTCCTGTCTCCATAAAATACATTCAGTCATCCATATTTCACTTATAACAAGAATCAACTGATTAATGATCATTGACTGAGGAAACATTGCTGTGATAAGTATTCTCTTTTAGGACAGTAACAAAATTGATCAGGACAGTAGTAAATACATTCATTGCAACAGTTCTTTCAACAGTTCATCAGGCTGCAAACTCTACGAAAAGGACAATTTCAACAATGAGAGACTTGTTTTTTGCTCTTTCCAGGTCCCTGAACATTCTTTATCAGGAATTAAGAAATGAACATAACACATGGAAACAAAATACAGAAAACAGTTTTTTCAAGTTGTTTTTATGGATCGAAGAGTTTCATGGTATGGGACTTGGTGCTGGAATCCATGAAATGTGTTTTATGTTTGTATGTAACTGGAATAGCAACAGTTTTAGCAGGTATCTGCATTTCAGACATATCATTATCAGACTGAAAAATCTCCAATTAATACTGCAATGCATCTAGGAAAGGAGGCTTTTAGATTTCTAATTTTTCTGCTCATACAGATATACTGAGAACAGTTTAGTGGGTGGATAATGTCACTTAGTGTTTGAGAAGTTATGTACAAAACATCAGAATTTTAGAAAGGAAAAGGCATGACTTGGATTTTCTTTGGGTTATTTATAATATTGAGGAAATTAATAGTTTTGAATGCAACTCAGGGAGAAGAGGGAGGGCATGATGTGAAGATACTTGCATGCTGCAATTACTTTTAAGTAGTATTTCATCAGGAAGTTCCACTGATGGCATTTTGAACTGCTGATGGCACTTCTCAGCTATGCCATGGATGCTTTCCAGCTGGCCGATGAGACCACAGACAGGTGGGCAGCAGCAAATGTACCAACACAACAGACACTTATTTTAAGAACAATGTCATTAACACTGCCAAGCTCATTGTGTAGGCCACTTCCTCGCACTAAAACCTGCAGAAATACATACACAGAGCTCATTAACTAAGTCAGTAGAGATACATTCTTAAGCATGTTATTACAGTGCATAAATTTGTTAACAAGATAGTCTAGACATATACTGAAATATTTTTAAATTGTGAGTTTTGTACCTTTCAGAAAACATTTTACTCCATTAAACTTCAGTGCAATTGTATATCCTGATATGTTTCACCAGCTTTTAAAAATGTAGTAGTAGAAATTATAAAGTACACAAATTCAGGAAAAAAATATATTGTGACAACCAAATAGCAGTAATATTTCCAAATGCATACAATCTCATCAATATGAAACAGGTGGATATCTGCAGATAAAATCAAGTAAAATAACATGCCAGTGAGCCAACTGTCACTCAATATACAATTATTAAGGTCAGTAGGGTCATTATTCTCTGTATAGCTGCTACTCACTTTTAGTATGAGTGAATCATTCTCAAATTATAAAAGTAAGTGCTTTGTGTTAACTGTACCTTTCCACTTTTCATGACTCAATTTTAAATGTTTTTACATACATGGAGGAGGTGCACAGAAATAATAAAATAAACAGTCCACATATAAATAAATAATGAAATATGCATAAATTGAGGTTTGATTGCTTTCGCTGATGTGTTACGGATGTTATAACTGTACTCACTTCAAGCAGTTTTCTTTGAATGTTCATAAGTGTGTTGCTGAAGATGTGTGACATATCACTTATTATTGACACAGTCAGACAATTTGTATGAATTAGAAATATCAATGATTCCTACACATTTCTAATAAAACAAGCCCTCTTCTTGTTTTTGATCATTTACTGGTAGTATTTTTCTAAATATTTTTCTTGGTAGCACTCTGTAAATGACTTTCTTGTAAAATATAATCATTCTTTCTACATTTAGAAAAGTGACATGTTTTCTTGTGATTAAGATTTACCATCTTCTGCTGCACTTGTTGCCGTTGTGATCCACTCACGATTTCCAGAGTACTATATTAACTAACACATTTTTTTTTTAAAATATAAACTTCTGTAAAAGATTTCTGCGCACCGATTAATAATTCCATGTAATATTGTTAACCACACTTTATGTGGTAAATATAATTATCATATACTAAACTGTGGAATACAGGAGCAATGAGCAAGCAAAACACATACTGCATGTAGGTTAAAGTGTTGCAGGAAGTAATAGAACTAATTTTCCTGAACAGCTTAGCATAAAATAATTTTGTATCTGAAATTTAATTGATGTACTGGAACTTCAGTTAATTGTATTACCTGGCAACAATGTTAAACTTTCTTTAGTGGGAGTTCAAAACTACTGTTGATAGTAAAAGGAACTTACTTAGGAAGATAATTTTTCTTTTAACTCATTCAATATGCCCAAATGTCATCCTTCTTGATATGGTTCACTTAATGCAGGAGTTTGTGTGTGTGTGTTTTCATGTTTATAAGGGTGGGGTAGGTATTACTCTTTTTATCTAAACCACTTATGAATTTGTTTATTAACAGCCTGATTAGAAGCTTAAGTTGTGTTTGGTGATTTATTTTGAGGATGACTACCAGATAGCTCATAATAACTATCTTCTGAAACTGTTCTTGAATCACCTGTGTGAGAATACTGAGATTTAAAATCAATTATTAAAATACATCTCTTAAAATATTATAAGCATTTGTACGTAATCAAACACAAATATTAACTCTTTAAGAACTATGTGCAAGTTGAATACATAGTAAAAGAAAGAAAACTATTAAGATAACAGAAATAAACTGGCATCACATTAATATAATAATTTGATAAAATGACAAATTAATACTACAAGTTGAAATTTTCTCTGTGCTAATTTACGAAAAGTAAGATTCAATAAAATACTTTAAAAATTTACAAGATATACATTTTCTTCAGTTAAAATAGTAGAAAGTCCTTTGGAAATCTGTAGCTGTCCTGCTGTCAACCACTAAATCACAGTGAGTGTAAACTTAATGTAGCAGAGAATGCAGTGCTTAGCAGTTGATCCTGTCTTCCAAAGATGTAGTTGTGTGTCATAGGAAATTGCTGTACTCTGAGCCAAATCATGGTCTACCTTTTTTTTAATGTAATTTGAAGGATGTGGCTGTGGTCAATTGGTGGTCTATCACATTTTCTCTGTTATGGAGAACCTCTTTTCATTCCATTGGAAAATGGTTCGATATGCAAGGAGACAAGTGTTGCTTGCAACTGCATTCCCTCCAAGTGTCCTTAGCTACTGTATCAGCTACATTACTGCTCCCATATTCTATATATCCTGCTTTTCATTACTCAGATTTAGAATACCTTTTAGCATTGTCTGTTGCGCACTTTACAGGATTATCTATCATTGCATTGATTTTCTATTAAATCTCTTGATCTCAATGCTTCTACAACTCCTTCTTTCCAAGTTTTTCTCAGCCTTCCAAATTTTCTGCAGTTTGGTGTTATCCACAGGTTAGTTTTCTTAGGTAACATGGATTCATCCATCCTTTGGACATGATGGTACCATATTAACTGTTTCCATTCCATGTCAGGTTTTAATAGCCCTTCTACATCCATTCATAATGGATCATATTTGTTCTTTCATATGGATATTACCAGTGGTCATCTGAACACATCTATTTTGGTGAACTTCAACTTTCTCTCCTTATCCTTTGTACCTCTTCATGACTCTGCCCCATATCACAAGGAACTTTTAATTAGAATTTCATAGATAATGTATTTCCATTTCTCTGTTATTTTGCTACTCTCAAGGATTCCATTTAAACAAGCCTTATAGCCTGAGTTATTCATTTCATAATTTCTTGATCATCTTTACTTATGGTATAAAATCCTACTCCTAAATATGTATAATTACTACAAGCTGTAATTTACTCTGTAATGAGTTGGATTCTGGACAGTTCTGCCACTATTGCAAGATATTTTGTTTTCTTTGCGTTAAGTTGAAAGATCCATTATTTACATCTTCCTGAAGTTTTTATACCATATATTTTAGATCATCTTTTTCATTGGCAATCATAACTTCATCATCCACAAATTTCAGTGTATACAAGCAGGTTGCCTCTGCATTTTCTTTTCCATTGATTTAGAGATCTTGCTAAATACATTTCAAAGAGGGTTCAGGTACTGATACCAACATAAATACACTTCCTTATTCAATTTTATTTGTTTAGGTGAGCGTTTTGAAAATTTTTTCTTGGTTTTCTAGAGCAGACTGAGAGGCTCCTATTGGAGGAGAAATTTCTCCCTGTGGCAATGTTCAGATCACTCAAATGCATTTTGGGTAGTATAAAATTCTATGTCTCACATGTTAAACTTATCAGAAACACATTGTTTGCAAGAGTAGCTTGGGGAAAGTAACAGAGTAGTCCTGGATGTTCCCCTTTTTGGATCAATTATGATGTGTCATGGTTAAGAACTGGTGTACCAGGATATTTAAAACACAATTAAAATAGGTTTATAAACACCTTTGGAAATATAGCTTACTGTTTGCAGTGTTTGGCCAATGGCTTTGCCACAGTGGTAACATTGGTTCCCATTGGATCACCAAAACAAAGCACTGTCAGGTTTGGCTAGCACTTGGATGGACCACCATCCGAGTCTGCCAAGCACTGTTGCAAGCAGGATGCATTCAGATCTTGTGAGGCCAATTGAAGAGCTACTTGACTGAGAAATTGAGAAGTTACTTGACTGATGGGTAGCAGCTCTAGTCATGAAACCTGACAACAGCCAGGAGAGTGGTGCCCCTCTCTGTCTGCATCCAGTGATGCCTATTGGCTGAGGATGGCACGGTTGCTGGTTGGTACTGTTGGGCCTTCCAAGGCCTGTTCTGAAGGAGAGTTGAGAATTGTTTATAGTGTTTTGTCACTTTTGAAATCTATGTGGACCTTTTAATAAGCCATGTGAGTGAGTAGTGATATCTCAGATCTGTATAAGAAATGCATTATGGAGCTCTGAGTCCAACTGGTTATAGGGAGTGTATCAAAAAGAATCATCTGATTTGGCACGTTTATTTTTCTGAAACTAATAAACATATACAATGAGTTTTGTTTTTTGATGAATGAGAAATTTAAAAAAAATTTCATTTCTTTTCATAGGTGTTCAACATGCCCCCCTTGTGATGCACGGCATTTGTCAATGCGGTATTCAGCATATATCAATGCGGTATTCAAATTGTTCCCACACTGCAGTGAGCATGTCTTGATTTACAGCTCCCACAGCTTCTGTTATGTGATGTCTCAGTTCATTCATGTTGTTGGTAATGGATGCACATAAACAGAGTCTTTTATAAACACCCACAAGAAATAATGACATACAGTCAGGTCCAGTGACCTTGGAGACTGTAATGTACGGCTGAATCATTTGGGCCAGTGCGACCAATCCATCATTCAATAATCCTCTGATTTAAAAATTCATGCACTGCTGCTACCTAGATGGAACTGTGTAAAACTATAAAGTTTGCTTTTTCCATCAGTATGTTGTTCACACACATATCTCAAATAACATAATAGTTATGATTTTTTTAATTGGGTGATTCTTTTTGATACACACTGTATTATATGTTACATGTATTTGAGAGCTACTCCTGACAATTTTATTTATTTATTTTTAAATTTATTTGATGGATTACTTTAGTCAATGTTTAAAGTCGTCAAAACAGAACTCTCAGGGTAGCCACCACATTGCTGAAACTGGCAATTCATCAGCCTAGATGGATCTACTGGTTCAGTAAGCATTGGCTATTAGCCTTGTCTCTTCACAATAAACAGCATCAATCATCTTACAGCACATCTGTTTCCCACACATTATAAAGTACAGTAATATTGAAAAACATATATCCAAGATACCTTGTAAAAGTATGGTACTTGAGACCATTCAGCTCCAAATGTCAATTACCATAAATACTTCATAATCTCTAGTCCCTGTGTGTATCACACATTTAAATCTTTTAAAAGTAATAGCTGAGGTAATTTGTTATAAAAATAATATCCAAAACCTTCATTGAATGTATAAGATTTGAAATGGTGCCCTCTTCACTGAAGGTTCAACTAAATCAAGCTAAATTTAAAAATTAAAAACTACATAGATCATGTCTTCTGGTGAAGCAATAAAACCTGCCTTTTGTGATGATTCTTTCAACATTTTAGTCGGCATATTGTGGCTGGAAGAAAAGAAAATTGCATATAAATAAATAGTATTTGACACAACTCCGTGCTATGAATCAAATTTTTTGACTGTAATAGTGAAGAAAGTGATGTTTAGTATGTTTCTTTAAGGAAGAAGATTCTACTGCAAGAAGTGTTCAAAGATAATATAATGAGCTTAATAATGAAACTGCAATTCAACCCAGAAGGGTTAACATTAGAAGAAAAAGGTGTATTTGTGAACCACATGTTGTGCATCCAAGTAGCCTTAGAGGCCTCATTGATGTTGAAGAACATTCTCCCATGGATTTACTTGTGCAGGAAGGTTTACAGTACTGCTGCTGTCAGCAGGGTCAGGTTTTCAGGTGTGCAGTCTGCTGTAGGAGTGATTTGAGGCTTTTGTGCTCCATAATCTCAACAAGATAACAATTAAATAACTAATAGAAACACACAGCTGCCACTGCAGCCTGACTAGGTAATGAATTCTGGCAGATGGACTCGAAGAAGGGAAAGGCTAGGGAGAAAAGGGCAGCAAGGGAACTGGAATGAAAAGTGTTCTTACCCTTATGCAGGCAGAGGAAATCACAAGTAGTACACAAAGAAATAGGAGCCATGGTTTGGGGGACATGGGGCAGCAAGATAAACAGGAGGAAGAGGGAGAATAATGAGAGAACCATTTTTTAAAGTGTGTTATCTAAAATCTTAGGTACAACTTTTGCCTTGTTTTTGTGTCTGCCTGCCACTCATCTATATGGTGAGTGGTTATCTATTCTTTTACTGTTGTTTAAAAATTATAAATAGCTGAGTCAAATATGTACTACTATCCTACACTTTGAAAATGTTCAAAATTTACATATTAATCTAATCAAACCTAGGTGTTGTACTGCAAACCACTCACAGAACTGATTCCAGTTCTTACATTTTGAATAGTCTGTTATGCCTGTGATTCTTCAGTTTCTGTCAGCATATTTGTTGGCTGAACAGTCCACAGATGAACTGCCATCCCATAGTGTTCAAAAGGCACAATATTTTGGTGATCAGACATGCCGCCATCTTCAGAAGTGCTGACAAACTGACCTCCTCAAGGTGCACTGCCAACTTATATCCCTTCCTCCCTTGAGTTGTTCTTTATGCAGTCCACTACTAAAATATGCACCAGGGGCTGGTGCATATTATCGACTGATACTACTGGTAGAATCTCATTAAGGTTTGGGAACCAGCATTGTGTCTTATTTGGAAGACACTCAGCAAACACAATATTCTAGTAGCAAAGGCAGACAGAGTACACCCATACCACAGCAACTGGACCACAGACACTGACATAATTGCCTCTACAACTGGTAACACATGCTCTTGGGTACAGACAACATACAGAATATCTCAAAGAGGAAGGGGATTAAAGATGGCCGTGCACCCCCAGGAGGTCAATTCATCAGTGGACCGTTGGTACACCCATGGACTGTTCTGTAAGCTATATATATATATATATATATATATATATATATATATATATATCTTTATTATTCAAGGCAAAATGCAGTCATTTACTCTCTGTAGTCTCGCAGTACATATGTAACTGAGTATTTGGTTGACTCAATTGGTATTACCATGAAAGCTTTTCTTCATTTCCTGGGATCTCGCCTTGCACATAGAAATTATAGGCAGGAATGAGTGGATTTGTTTTTCAGCCCTCATGAATTATCCTAGATATCTTTATTTTAGTTGATGATGAAAGAGATTTATAAAATTCAAACATTTAATCCATTTCTTATTCTTACTCTCCCTGAAAATCTTTCAAACTTTTGCTCCCTCTGTCTGAAATAATTATACATTTCGTCTTGAGAGATCAATTTTGAATCTTTGCACCTGTAAATGTTAGTGTAATGGAAAAAGAAATTTAAAGGAAAAAATGGAAATCTATTTAACCTTCGAATTAATGTGACACAGTATGTCAACGGGAACTAAAATTAGGGCATTAAATATAAAGGAAGACAGAAGCAAAGTCCATATCCCAGAACTGATATATGAAAGTGAAATGAGCTGAGTGAAATTAAATGAAAACACAAGGTGCTAATAACTCAAGGATGATAGATGTGTATATTCCTTATAGACGTACCTTCATTTTCTTACGGATTCGTATTCAGTTTGATTTTCTTTTAGTTCCTGTTTGCTGGAAAACTTATTTTAAATAGTTTTTAGTGTATATTCACAGTTGCCTCTAGCATCATGAGTAATTCAGTTGCTTCACCAAACAGGTAGTGAGCATTTGCAGCAATGAGGACAGAATGCCTTCAGCGCGAGCTGGCAGACAGCATCGTGCGGATGGAACCTCTGGATGAAATACGACTGTTGCTAGCTGGAGGAGCCAAGGCAAATGAGCCAGTTACTGCCCAGGGTCTGCGACCACTGCACTATGCAGTGTGGCAAAGGTATTCTGGAGCTGCTACTCTGTTACTGGTGCGAGGTGGAGATGTCAACGCCCGGGATGAATGTGGTTATTCAGCTCTCCATTTAGCTGCTGAGCATGGGTTAGTATAGGGAAACATCCATTATTATCAGCATTAATAATAAATTCTTTTAGTCTATACCATATGCTGTAAATGTTACACTGATGAGCCAAAACATTATGGCCACTTGCATTATAGCTTGTTTGTCCATCTTTGGAATGAAATATATCACTGATTCTACATATCACAGATCCAATGGTTTGTCGGTAGGTTTGTGGAGATATGAGACATTCAATATACATGCACAGGTTGTGTAATTTGCATAAATAATGGGCTGTTGATTTGCATATGTGGTGGTGGTACCCGACAGTGACCCAAATGAGTCCCATAGGATTTACATCAGGCGAATTCTGTTGGCGAGACATCAAGTTCACTATAATGCTCCTCAAGCCACTGTGGCTCAGAAATGGCTCAGAGACATGGACAGTTACCTACCGGGTGATCAAAAAGTCAGTATAAATTTGAAAACTGAATAAATCACGGAATAGTGTAGATACAGAGGTACAAATTGACACACAAGCTTGGAATGACATGGGGTTTTATTAGAACCAAAAAAATAAAAATGTTCAAAAAGTGTCCGACAGATGGCGCTTCATCTGATCAGAATAGCAATAATTAGCACAACAAAGTAAGACAAAGCAAATATGATGTTCTTTACAGGAAATGCTCAATATGTCCACCATCATTCCTCAACAACAGCTGTAGTCAAGGAATAATGTTGTGAACGGCACTGTAAAGCATGTCCAGAGTTATGGTGAGGCATTGGCGTCGAATGTTGTCTTTCAGCATCCCTAGAGATGTCGGTCGATCATGATACACTTGCGACTTCAGGTAACCCCAAAGCCAACAATCACACGGACTGAGGTCTGGGGACCTGGGAGGCCAAGCATGACAAAAGTGGCGGCTGAGCACATGATCATCACCAAATGACGCACACAAGATATCTTTCACGTGTCTAGCAATATGGGGTGGTTCTAATAAAACCCCATGTCATTCCAAGCATGTGTGTTAATTTTTACCTCTCTATCTACATTATTCCATGGTTTATTAAGTTTTCAAATTTATATTGACTTTTTGATCACCCGGTATACCTCTGAAAGATGATATTGCCGTTGGGAAAGACATCGAGTGTGAAGGGGCGCATGTGGTTCACAGCTGTCAGTGTGTCTTCAGTTATTAGAACAGGTCAAACACATGTGCAGGAGAATGTCTCCAATAGCATAATACTCCTCCCATCAGCCTGCATCCATGGCACCCTGCAAGTTTTGAGCTGCTGTTCAGCTCAATGTTGGTATTTGTGGAGATGACCATTGACCAGGTGTAGCAAAAATGTGATTACCCGAAGAGCCAACACATTTCCATTGATCAATGGGCAAATCCCTATGGTTCCATGTCCCCTGCAGTCATAATTTATGTCATTGAGTCAATATGTGAATATGTAGGAGTGATCTACTGCGGAGCTCCATGTTCAACAATGTACAATAAATGGTGTGTTCTGAAACACTTGTGTGTGTGCACCAGCAGAGATGCCACAGATCATCCATCCTACTTTAAGGAGCAGACAAATCTCTGAACCCCACATTCTGTGAAGAGTAGCTGAAGTCCAACCATTTAGTGGCTAGTGCTAGTTGCACTGTCCTACCTCATTCCGTAGATGCTCACAACATTAGCGCGTTTGGTGAGCTCTGCTCTTTTTAAGATACTTATTTGGAGGATCTGCATAATAATAATCTGTCCTTTCTTTAAGTCACTTATCCCAATGTATTTCCCAATTTCCAGTGTATATCTTTGTGTCTGCTCCACTTATACAATTTTGTTACCTGCAATGTCGCCAGGCAGCATCCAACCTCGTGGTGGGCAGTGGCCATAATGTTTTTGCTTATCAGTGTATAACACTAGTTCAGAGGATATATATGCAGGACATCATCTATTCATATGTGTAATTAGTTGTAAATAATCATAAATATAAAGATAAAATAGGGCCAAATGCAGAAAAATGTCTGCCTATTTGAGCAATGAACTACAAAAAACCGATAGTCTTCAGTTTTTGCCTCTGAAGATAGATCACAACCACAGATTTATTGTTTCATCTTAATTTGGATACATTTGCTGCATACAGTATTACAGACATATACAATCTAAAAGAGAAGAAATCAATTTATTGACCATGTTTCCATTATAAATGGATTGTCCAATCAATGAAGGAAAATTAGGGGAAAAAAATTCATGTAATCACAAATTTTTGTACAGTGATAGGGGAGTGCCATGAACAACATACTCGAAGTCCCCACCTGTGATGTGTGAACATTTGGATGGGCTTTGGGTGGTGTGGCTTTTAAAGGTCACTTTCTTATGTTTTCTTGAATAACTGAAAAGCAGCTTCTAGATAAATTTTTCCCTAACATAGAATTTAACTACATGAAACTTCCTACCAAAAAAAATTCTATTGATTTTTTCTCTAGGGGTAATGTTTTCTCTAGGGGTAATGTGTGGTCTCAGCTCTCTGAGACTGCTGATGTGTGTGCAAGTTGCATTTATGTGAGTGTGTGCATGTGTGTATGTGTGTTTACTGCTGACAAAGGCCTTAATGGTCGAAAGCTTTAATTGTGTGAATCTTTTTATTGTGCCTATCGCGACTCAGCATCTCCATTATATGGTGAGCAGCAACTTTCCTTCTCTGGTATTGTTACATTCCATTCTGGATTTTCCATTGTTTGTTTTTTGCATTAGTATTATTAGTAACTCAGTGCACAGTGCAGAAAGTAAATGTGATCTGGGCATGTTCCCACATTGTGTCATCAGTGATTCGTAAGGTGTTCTGCAAATGGTCAATACAACTGTGTGAAACACCCTATAGTTGGCTCTTGTGACTTAGTGGTGTAGGTGGAGTGGGAAATCACCTTCTTGCTCTTCAGTTTGCAGACCTATAAATAAGGAAAGTCATTTATACTTCTACCCTTCACCCCTACCTCCCTCTAACCTGTTAGACGTCCTTAATATGATTCTATTGCACTTAGATGTGATACACACATTCAATATTTGTTCTTAACTCACTCCATTTAACAGTAATCATTAATTTTATACCATCAAAACATTATTTTTAATAATATGTAATTTTATATCCCATGAAACATGGATACTATTAGTCCCAGAGAAAAAATTAATAGGATTCTTTTTTAGGAAATCTAACTTGATTTAAATTTGTACTGAGTTTCCCTATTTGGCCTTTTTTGATCTTTGATGAATGGTTTAGGGTTGCAGAATCATTTCTAGAGGAAAGCAGGCATTCAGGGACAATAAACGGTTTAGTCACATTAATGTGAGCATCACACTATGTTTGACGTCAACATGCAATAACCACGCACAGATGTCTGGTGACGGCACTAGCAGTGTAGGTTATACAATGTATGTCAGGGGGTTTCAGAAAACAGTGCCATTCTTGAAATGTGTCACGGAGTAATTTATCTGATGTACAAGAGGTCTTGATCATAGGCTTTCAGGGCAAGGCTGGAAGAATTTCCAAAACAGCTGTGTTTGTAAACTGTTTGTGTACAGTCATACACTGTGCATGGCAAAATGGCACTATTCAAAACATACTGAGGCAACTGTGCTGCAACATGAGCCATAAATGACAGGCATGAATGATGGCTGCAGACATGTGTATGGGCGAACAGACATTCAACTGTCGAGCAACTGCCCACCAAGATGAACCTAGAGGCTACCAACAGTGTTTCCTTAGTGGCCATTCAGCAAATGTTGCTGTGTATGGGCCTCTGCAGCAGCTGCCTAGTTCATGCACCCATGTTGAGTGCTATTTATCAGTGACAAAGGCTGGACTGTGCATGCCACTATTGCAACTGGACATCCAGTGAGAGGCAACAGGTAACCTTTTCAGATGAATCATGTTTCATGGTTTATCAGGCAGATCGTCAGAGGCATGTATGGTGTGAAACATCTGAAAGCAAACACCCTGCAACAGTTGGTGGAAGGGTCCAGGCCGGAGTAGGGAGTGATATGATCAGGAGTGATCTCATCATTCTGGAAGGCACAATGGATCAAAGGAAGTATGCATCTACCCGTGGGGTCTATGTCCCCCCCTATATGCAGGTTTTTTCCCTTGGTGTGATGGCATCTACCAACAGGACGATGCAACGTGTCGCACAGCCTGCAGTGTACATACGTGGTTTGAAGAGCATGAAAATGAGTTTACTGTACTACACTGGCTACCAGACTCCCTATACTTAAACCTAATTGAGAATCTGTGGTACCACCTCAATTAAGCTGTACATAATATGGATCCTCAACTCAGAAACTTAGCACAACTGGCCATGGCACTAAAGTCAGCTTGGTTCCACATCCCTGTCAGTATCTCCCAGAACCTCATTGGCTCTCTTCCTGCACATCTCACAGTGGTATGTGCTACAAAGGTTGGTTATTCAGACTTTTGACAGGTGGTCACATACTGTGATTGTACAGAGTATATCTGAATACAAAAGAATGTTTTAAGAATTGTATGTGGTGTTATTTGTGGAACATCCTGTAGAGACATCGCAAAAAATGTGGTATTTTGACAGTTGTTTCGCTATACATGTATTCATTGATGTTCTGTGGTCTTATCAACATTTCTTTTGTCTCAAAAAATAATTAAAAGCGTGAGTGTATATTAGGATAAAAATAACTTCTTACAAAGACTAAGTGTTTTATGTTAGAACATATCAAGAATCAAGAATTTTATTCACTGTAGATCATTTTACAATGATATTGGCTTCGTCATACAAGATGTACTAGTACATACAGAATAATAAAATAAACTTCTGTCAATACATATAGAATACATTTGAAGCATGGCAGTGTACCAAATTACAAAGGATAGCTTTTAAAAGTTAACGCAACAAGCTATCTTATAATCTAATATAATATGGTGTTTTATTGTTTATAGTATAAACTTTGTAATTACACATGATTAACCACAGCACAAAATAATATGTTTAACTACAGACAACTTTTAAATGCTTATATTCTCCTCAGGCATCTCAAAGAATTCTTTAATGTCATAGAATGGATGATCTGACAGCCAGCTGTACCACTTAATTTTAAAAGAATTTGTATCTGTAGACTGAACATGAACTGGCAGTTTATTGAACATTTTGAGTGGGTTAACTTTGTGGGAATTTCCTGTTCTCGCTAATCTGTGGCGCGGTATGTCTAAATTACCATTAGCCCTGGTGTTGTGTTTGTGTATTTCCCTTCTGGCAATAAATTCTGAAATATTATTTTTCATATAGAGTACAGACACATAGATGTATAGATTTATAATTGTAAGTATTCTGAGTCTGGAAAAAAGAGGACGACAGTGCTCCCTATGACCTCTTTTACATATTATACGTATGACTTCTTTTTGTAATTTCAATACATTTTTGATGTGAGGGAGTGCCCCCATATAATCAGACCATATGAAATATGTGACTGGAATAGCCCAAAGTATGTCACCCTGAGGTACCTCCCTTAGTTTCAAGAGAAGGTATGCCACCCGAGATATATTTTCACATACATGATTGACATGTTCCTCCCAAAATAGTTTTGAGTCAGTGTGAATACCTAAGAGTTGTACCAACTTATTGCCTACTTCATTTGATGTTCCCATTAGAAGTTGTTGTGTTTTGTCAGGGTTGCATAGGAGCTTATTGGCTGCAAACCAGTCCAGGGCCTTATCTAGTGTTTCTTTTGTTAGGTTATTCAGATCTGAAATGTTCTGATGTGTGGTAAGTAGTGTTGTATCATCAGCATAACACACAACAGGGTGAGCTATATTTTTAGGTAAATCATTAATAGTGACAATGAAGAAGAAGGGTCCAAGGATAGACCCTTGTGGTACACCTGTGCTGATTTCCATGATGGAAGAATTTAAATTTCTGACTGAAACGAATTGTTTTCGGTTACTTAAATAGGAATTTATCACAGATAAAGTGCTCCCTCTCACCCCATAAAACTCTAGTTTCCCCAGTAGTATGTCAACAGGAATGCAATCGAAAGCTTTGCTTAGGTCACATAATACCAGTGATACCATGTTATTATTTTCAAAAACTGTTAAAGAAGCCACATTCTGGGATATATATGTATTCAACAACCTGCTAAAGCATGTTACACGTCTTGTAGTTTTATGTATAGGGCTGTTTTTAAAGCATCTGTGTTTTGTGTTTTCCATTTAAATGAACAAACTGGAATATCATAAATAATTTTTTTCTAATGTAAGTTCATTAAACATTGGAGAAGGCTTATAAACAGTTTGCTCATTCATTTTCAACGGTTTGTATATGAGTGACTGAAATCAGAGACGAATTTACTGAGAAGTTGATTCATGTTAGGGACATCCCAAAACAGCAACCATATATGAAAATGCAAGGGAAGTGCAAGGTATAGTATCGGATAATGAGCAACTTAATGTGCAAATAGATGATGCCACAGGCATATTAGATGAAAGAGTGTGACACTTTTTACCTGGAGAGTTAACCATTGGATAGTTTTGTACAAGGTGTCATATTTGTTGAATGCTGGTCGAAATTAAATACATAAGTGGATTTTTCAGCATTCCAACTGAATTTCTACACCAATTTTATTACTGTGGTATTAATTTATACCGGAAATGAAACAGAAATTGAAGTAGTGGATGAAACCCCGTGAGCTGTGTGCAAAACGAGATGAAGTCAATTTCATGTGCCAGAGAGGTTAACCAATGCTTTTTGAGATGCAAAAAGGGTTCTTCTGAATGAATGGTGTGTGAAGGATAAAACTATAGCTAGTTAATGCCACACAAGTTTTCTGGACCAATTGAATGGAAAATATTTGAGAAGAAGCCTGGGTTGCAAAAATTTAATAAGTTAATTTTAAAAAAATAATTTAAATTTTTCACTAAGACCTTGATCTCAACCAAAAATAAGTTTTCACAGTGGGAAAAACTAAGGAATCTGAATTATGAACAGTTGAAACATCTGTCTGGGACACTACTATTGCATATAAAGAAAATTGTGTCTAAAAATGTTATCACAATGAGAAGGATATGGCTGCTGTACATGGGTATTTGCACACCTTCAAGAATCAAAATGCAGGGGTGGAATTTACTTGCTGGAAAAATGTTTGATGATGTGCATGGACCAAGAAGGAGACTTTCAACAAAGAAGTGCACTGTTTACATAATAAACACATTCTTTCGCTGACAGACCAATTATACTTCTTCTCCCCTTCATAAACGCAAATGAAATACTATATTGACACTACAACTTACATAAATGTGTAACACTATAGAAAGAGCAGCCAAAAATTGTTTAATTGTTTGTTAAATAATTTAAAATTAGGAATTTTTATTTTACATTACCATTACTGTCATTGTTGGGAACTAAAGGTAAGATAGGAAAAGTGCCATAATTTCCAAAGATCTGACAGACTGATCAGAATCATCATAAGACATACAGTAAACTAAAAAAGTAGCATCTGCATGCAGTCATTTAGTAATGAGTATACCTGAAGGACAAGTTTCACATTTTGCTGTATGCGTGTTAAAAAACCTGCATGTTAACACTTTTATATAGAGCAAAATTTTCACTGTGGGAATTATATTGACAATGGAATTTTGATGTTTCTTGTACCACTAGCTAGCTGTACACTTACCTCACATTTGTGTCCAATAGATACACAGAACTGGTATCATTACTGCTGCAGCAAGGAGCTCGCGTCGACTACCGTGAGCCTACTGATGATCCTTTCCCACGCACCACTCTCTGCGATGAGCCTCTGCGTCTTGCCATCCGTAACAGGTAGAACTAATATTATATGACCTAAATTAGTCTACAACTAAGTACTGTATTGTATTTTGTAATATAGTGAGAATGTATGAAAGTATATCCATATTAAAATAGTCAATAGCCAATAATCCCTCACCTTTCTCCCAATATTTTGTTTAGTTTCAGTTTGTAATTAATTATAGCTACTTACAAGTTTAAAATTGAATATCCCATTTTTTATTATCATCACCTTTTATATTGTTTTTTTTGCAATAATTATTTTGTAATTTGAAAAAATTACCTATTTGGCCACAAATATTTCTGTTTTTATGGTTGTGTATATTCCAAAACATTTACATAATTAATTTTCAAATAAACGTTGTGCCATGATCTCTTATGTTTTCCCAGTGTTACTGATTAATGGTGTACTTCTGGTTGCTCAGCTGAGCTGTTGTTTCCATATTATGCACTATATTTCAAGGACCAATCCAGCCATATTCTTGAGGTGTTGCAAGTTGTGCCACTATGTGTATGCACTACTTTGACTCCAATCAGACTAGGGAGTTGAACTCACAATCAGTTATAAATAGTGGTGTGAGAGCAACAGTAGTTCACAATCTGGTTGTAATCAGATAGCAAGTGCATATAACAGCACAACTCACAGCACCTTAAGAAGATGACTGGGTTGGTTGTCAAAACATTGTGCATACTTATAAAATGGAAAAAAAAATCAGCTGAACACCCAGAAGTATGCCATCAAGTTTGTGGCAGCTAAATTGGGACTAATTTCTATCTGAGTATTTAGTTATGCAACGTCAATAGTTTGCTGCATTTGCTAAGCACCTTTTGAACCCTGAGCACAGAAAAATCTTTGTACAAATTGTAAAAAAGAAGTTCTCATGAATAATCGTCATGAACATCTGAAGCAATAGAAAGATCTCAAATGTTCATTTCAAAGGCTCCTCTTAAATCATTCATATAAATGGCTACTTCAGTTTTCAATGGAAGTTAGAGAACCTTATGAATAATAGTATGGAAAAATCTGAGAGATATCTCTTAAATTATTAAAGTGTGTCAAATGCTGTAAGGGCACATCAAAATTAAGGGAGCTGCACATTCCACATTGATGTAGCATTCCCTGTGATATGAGACAGCTGGTGAGCACATTTTCATCCCTCCCCAGATGAAAATTCCTTCATTGTGGATATAAAAGTGAATCATATGAATGATCCTGTGTTAATTATTCATCCCAAGGTTCCTGTTGTGATTGACACTAAGTTGCAGTTAGTTTTACGCACTACGTGTTATTTCAAGCAATGTGATTTTTTCAGAAAGATTGTATATGTGAGAAAAGACAGTTATGTTCAAGTTCATTGATGATCCGATGAAGAAGTTAGCATCTGCAAGGGCATATGAATCCTTGCAAGATGGTGCATTCATAAGCCATTTGAGACAAAACCTGTACTCTGATAATGTCAGGCCTTTCAGTCAAAGGGGTTTTGTTCTGCAGATAATTAGCCCAATGTAAGCACTCTTTCTTGCCAGCACCATTGTCAAGAGACCCAGCCATCAGTTGAAGTACTCCTATGTGGCACCTCTGAAATTGGTCATTATGCTGACTGACATTTTAAGAAATGAACAGAGAACAACCAAGAGGGTCATATTCTTAATTCAGACCCCAAAAACGTATATTTTTATAGTGAGCACTTTCATGTGATACAGTTAGGTAAACAAATCAATTAAACTATTGGAAAACATGCTATTTTAAATTATAAAATTCTTTAATTATGGAAGGGCAACATGTTACTTCATTGCCACAGCTGTAAAGGACTGTTTTTACAAAACATAACTATTCTTCGTTGCCAACTGTATTTATCAACAATTGTGAAAGAAGCAGCTTACTTTTTCCCCACTTGGCTGCCACATTTGCTTTTACACTCATTTGGGTGCATGTATCAGATACCAATTATAGAGAACTTCATTTTTATGTACTAAAATGCTATAAACAAAGTCAAAAATATGATAATCATTGTAAGCTGTTTAGCACCAGTTTAATTTATTTTTTGATAAGCTTTAATATTTTATAGTTGTTTTGATGTATTACACACAATTTAATTGTATTCAATAATCTTTCCCCAAAATAAGCATGCACAGCGTTTTTTGTGTTTTCAGTACATATAATGCATAAGCTGACTGATTTCCAGATTTTCATTGTAATGACATTACAGACATGCAGATGTGGCACGGATTTTGCTAGAACATGGAGCTGATCCCAACAAGCGTTACTTTTTTGGTTCTGAGATAAATCTCGTATCACCACTTGATGTTGAATTTATGCAGCTTCTATTGTCTTTTGGTGCTAATCCAGACTCACGGGATCGTGCTGGCCTAACTCCACTTATGAAAGCTGCTCGTTTGCCACAGGTTGGTGTGTATTATATTGTGTTATCACTTTAACATCAATACATCTGTGCTGGAATCATAAACATAGCCCGTGTTTTGTAGTGCATATTGAAGTTTCTGGAAGCACTACTAGAATTATCTGTGCGGAAGGAATGTAGCAATTGAAAGTGGTCTGATGCATGATTACATAAGGAAAACAGAAGAACCTACTTTGATAAAATTGCATACTGGTTCACGTGTTTTGTGGCTGTCCAGGATTTATGATCTTACATAGTCTATCCAAAAAAATAGATGAGCTTGAGAAAAATTATGTTTGAATTAAAATAGTAGTCTTATTTTACTAGAAACATTATTTCCTACGCTGTTATGAAGAATTCAAAGACTCCATATGGTCAGCTAATAAGAAAAATGTGTTGCTGGTGAGACATCGGAGTTTTTAGCATTCTTAATCTGAAAGTGACTCTTAAAACAGAATATCACATAATTTTATTTTGTAGCATGGTTGTTTAATCAAAACTAAATTTCAGAATCAGCTAGCTGTAAATACCATATGCTTATCACTCACTTCTGCATAACAAATATGTTATTGATTTTTAGAGTGTTACTTCAAAGAATAACCTGGAATTCAACTATAAGTTAAAGATTTGAGATTTTATTTTTTGTTCGAAGGAATAAAAGAGTGTTGGATTTTAATGTCTCATTAACACTAAGATCATTGGAGGGAGCTAAGTTTTGTTTCCAAGCTTCTCAAATTAATATTTTTCATTTAAAATATTGACCTTGGGTAAATCCAGAGTTTCACACATTTTATGCTCTAAACTTCACTAATAAAGAAATGAGAGACTGTCACTCAGGAGCAGCATTAACTCTTGCTTCTAGGGAATGGAGTCTGTATTGTTACTCCTGTCATTTGGAGCTAATGTAAATGCAATGACGGATGAACGACATGATTATCGTACAGTTCTCCACTATGCTGTGCTCTCAGGAAATGTGGCTACAGTAAATCTTCTACTGAAACAAGGAGCTCGAGCATCATTTCCTCCAGAGTACCAGAAACCAACTCCTTTGGATCTGGCTATTCTAAGAGGTGATCCAGAGCTTGTCCGAATTCTCCTTGAAGCAGGTAATTATTTTGCTGGACTATGTACAAAGCCTCTAATTTGAATTTTTTAATAAATAATATTCAGAAATGGGTCTTGGGTATTTATGAGTATTAGAATGAATAATATAAACATAGAAGGTTTAGTAATTCAGAAATAACTGGTATGCCAACTTCCTCCAGAAATTTCACTTTATCGTGTATTTTCCTATCCAGTTTCATTATAGAAGTTGTGTCTTCTGTTAATTCAGTATTTTTAATTTTTTATTCTGCTTCCTTGAGGCTCCTCTCTGTTTTGTTTACTTTCATATTTTCCATCAATCTTCTTTGAAAAGGATATTTTTTGTATCACTTTAAATGGCTGCAGAAATCCTGTCTCTCTTATGTCTTTTATGATATACAGTAATAATTTAGATTACGTCTTATTTTTAAAGTATTACTAAAGTGTCCCATACTGTGTGAATTAATAAAGAATGTGTGTGTGACCCATAAATGACTATAATGACATATATTTATTTGATAAGGGTCTGATTCCAATTAATGTTCTGTCAGAAGACTAAAATGTATTGGTAGTATTAAAATACTAGTGTTGTTTATATTTACAGACATTCTTCCTTAGTTGCTGCTACAATGTTTATCTTCTTCTTCTCCTCCTCCTCCTCCTCCTCTTCTGCCTTTTGCAGATTAGGCCTTTCAGCCTGTTCTGGCCTCAGTTGAACAACCAAGTATGCTTCACCTATTTCTATTAGGCATCATCAGGACCTGTAAAAATAAATAAAAGTGATGACATGTTTTTTTATGAGGTATATTTGCTTGTGATTTATCACTGTATTTTTCCTGGTGGCATATTTATGTTCTCCTGCTATTTACATTATTTACTATTATAGGATTGTGGTTTAGCAGTTAATTCTCTGTCTTCTGTTCTTTTGATGTGCACATTCTCTCTTTTGTAAGCACTCAATGAACATCATGTAGTGCTTACACAAGAGACAGTACATGAACAAAAATATTAGTAGACATAAAATTAAATGCTAAAACACACTGTTATGTTTTGTAAATAGTGTAAATAGTAAGATAACCTAAATGTGCTGACAAGAAACATTCCACATTCCACAGTGTAAATAGGAAGACACCCTAAGTGTACTGACAAAAAACTTTAAGCAACTCAACAAAAATATGTTGGTGTGTAGTTAAACAACTATACCTTTTATTCTTCTTGTAGAACACTGATAATGCCTAATGTAACATGGTAAAATATATGTGCTTGAAAACAATAAATATTCAGTTGCTAAACATGAATACTGTAAAATTAATCTTTATCTACATGATAAACACAATCAAAATACTTGCACCTCTTCCTATTTCTAACTGTTCTATGATAGGAGGCATTTTTTCCATTGAATAACATTCTGAATGCAATATTGTCATATCGTTACAGGAGCAGAGGTGAATGCCAGTTCTCCCATAATTGGTTCCCCTCTGCATGTTGCATGTGCGGAAAACATACCACACCGGGAAGAGCTTTTGCGTCTGCTGTTGACAGCAGGTGCAGATCCTAATTTGTTGGTTGAAAGTGATGGTGGGTCAAGTTTAAGGCCTGTGCTGTCTGAATATGTTGCTTCGTCAGAGCATGTGTCTCCTGAGATAGTTGCACTACTGCTCAGATATGGGGCTAAGGTTTGTATTAAAATATATTTGATTATTAATATGATATGTTTCTTTGTATGGTGATACTGCCCTGCTTATGAAGATTTATCCTTCCCAAGATGGCTGATTTCAACAGTTCTTCCATGACTCAAGCTGTCAGGATGCTTTTCTCAACTTCAGCAGCTCTGAACTGCACCAATGAAAAATATTTCTGTTGCAATCTCCAAGACCACAAAATCCCCTTGGCCTGAATCTTCTCTAGCCCCGGTTCTCCTTTGCCTCTGTCCTCTTTCAGGCATCAAACTACTCCTTATCAATTGTCTTCCTCCATTTCAATTCCCCTTGATGCCTTCCAACCTCATTTATTATTTTATTTGTTAGTTTTAATTTACTTTATCCTTCCAGAGATTACTTTCTGTCACCTTTAATTTCCTCCCAAACCTTCTTTTTATATACAAACTCCCCCTGTTACTTCTGGTACATAATCATAACTAACTAACATCAAAGTATTAAATATTTCTTGTGATTATTTGAGGAAAGGATCATGATCAGTATTCTTCTGTTCACAATGCAGGTTGTGATGAAGACACAGTTTCGAGACCCCCATGGAATACTGAACTCTCTACACAACCTGTCCAAATCACCTCCAGGACTGTTCTTTCAACTAGCATCAGCAGCAGAGAGCTTTGATCCATGTATGATAAAGCGATCAGCAGCCCTTACAGAGGAACAAAAAGAATTTCTCATCAGCTTGGCCAGGAGTCCACTCCCACTTCTTAGTCAGGTCAGTAAACAAAAGCAACGTTATTGTACCTTGTACAGAAAACTGTTGGGAAAAAAATTAAAATTAATATGCCTTAGTAATTGAGATAACCACAAGTTCTGCTTAATTTAGAAGTGTGCTGAATACTTGCTTATATTGTGTTATTGTGAAATACTCTTACTGTGAATCATTTTAAATATTTCCAATATTGGTAGGTGTAACCTTGTAAAAGTACGTTGAGATCATACACTCCTGGAAATTGAAATAAGAACACCGTGAATTCATTGTCCCAGGAAGGGGAAACTTTATTGACACATTCCTGGGGTCAGATACATCACATGATCACACTGACAGAACCACAGGCACATAGACACAGGCAACAGAGCATGCACAATGTCGGCACTAGTACAGTGTATATCCACCTTTCGCAGCAATGCAGGCTGCTATTCTCCCATGGAGACGATCGTAGAGATGCTGGATGTAGTCCTGTGGAACGGCTTGCCATGCCATTTCCACCTGGCGCCTCAGTTGGACCAGCGTTCGTGCTGGACGTGCAGACCGCGTGAGACGACGCTTCATCCAGTCCCAAACATGCTCAATGGGGGACAGATCCGGAGATCTTGCTGGCCAGGGTAGTTGACTTACACCTTCTAGAGCACGTTGGGTGGCACGGGATACATGCGGACGTGCATTGTCCTGTTGGAACAGCAAGTTCCCTTGCTGGTCTAGGAATGGTAGAATGATGGGTTCAATGACGGTTTGGATGTACCGTGCACTATTCAGTGTCCCCTCGACGATCACCAGTGGTGTACGGCCAGTGTAGGAGATCGCTCCCCACACCATGATGCCGGGTGTTGGCCCTGTGTGCCTCGGTCGTATGCAGTCCTGATTGTGGCGCTCACCTGCATGGCGCCAAACACGCATACGACCATCATTGGCACCAAGGCAGAAGCGACTCTCATCGCTGAAGACGACACGTCTCCATTCGTCCCTCCATTCACGCCTGTCGCGACACCACTGGAGGCGGGCTGCACGATGTTGGGGCGTGAGCGGAAGACAGCCTAACGGTGTGCGGGACCGTAGCCCAGCTTCATGGAGATGGTTGCGAATGGTCCTCGCCGATACCCCAGGAGCAACAGTGTCCCTAATTTGCTGGGAAGTGGCGGTGCGGTCCCCTACGGCACTGCGTAGGATCCTACGGTCTTGGCGTGCATCCGTGCGTCGCTGCGGTCCAGTCCCAGGTCGACGGGCACGTGCACCTTCCGCCGACCACTGGCGACAACATCGATGTACTGTGGAGACCTCACGCCCCACGTGTTGAGCAGTTCGGCGGTACGTCCACCCGGCCTCCCGCATGCCCACTATACGCCCTCGCTCAAAGTCCGTCAACTGCACATACGGTTCACGTCCACACTGTCGTGGCATGCTACCAGTGTTAAAGACTGCGATGGAGCTCCGTATGCCACGGCAAACTGGCTGACACTGACGGCGGCGGTGCACAAATGCTGCGCAGCTAGCGCCATTCGACGGCCAACACCGCGGTTCCTGGTGTGTCCGCTGTGCCGTGCGTGTGATCATTGCTTGTACAGCCCTCTCGCAGTGTCCGGAGCAAGTATGGTGGGTCTGACACACCAGTGTCAATGTGTTCTTTTTTCCATTTCCAGGAGTGTATATTCAATTTTCTATTGGTACCATGCTTGTTGCACTCACAAGTTGCTGAGCCACAGAAATTATCTGAATGCATGTTTCTCTAGTGTATGTTGGTGACTTGCTCCAAGTGCCATATGTGGTAAAGGTCTTACACAGCATTGCCAGTTGGTAACAACTATTTATTATTACTGTTATTTTTTCCTATATAATCTATCTTCTGTGAGTAATATATACCACTGCTCTTAACAGAGCTATCTGATTAGCCATTTAATGTAACTTAATCATTTCATGCACCAGCCCTCTTGTCATTGGCAGACAAATCACCTCAGTGTCAAATTCTCTGAAATGACTGGTACAGTCATTCTCTACAATTGCTTGCCAAGCATTCTGCTCAGTGAATGTTACTCGTTATGATGTTAAACACAGGTAAAAGCCCCTTCATTGTAGCCTGAGATGTAGTTTTTACTTATTCTCACAATGCTCCAATGCTGTTGCTCAGTATTCTCATATGGATGAGCTATACTAACACTAATTTTTATGATAGCAAATGGATCAACCTTATTCACTGAACCAGTATAAAAAAATGCAGATTACTAGGGAAGTGAGTGCCCTCATGAGAGGATATTATGCAGTAGCCAGCTGGAGCCCGCCATTCCAATTGATGTGGTCTTTCAAAAGTCATATTTTCCATGATTCCCAAATGATCAAGTCTCAAAAGTTGGATATATAGGCCACAATTTTCTGTTTGTCATTTTCCGTTAAATGACTTGTGAGAATACAATATTCCACAATAGTGGATTTACTGGATTGAAAGAGGTGAGTATGCTGCAGGTTCATAACACACTGCTGAACTGTGTATTTGGTTCACCCTACATAAGACTTGACAAGGCCATGTGAAATCCTGTAAACTTCTGTGTCACGTTGTAAAAAACCATCTCTTGCTGAATCACCAAGCACCAGTGTTTTAGTTGGAGGATAAAGGATTATTTCAAATTGTTTCCTCATAAGTGTACTTATTTTACTGGAAACATACCCTATGTATGACAAGGAATCTGCCATCTCGTGGTCCCCATCTTCGTTCTTTTTCTATCATGTATACAGCTGTAGTATTCTCCCTATTTGATAAAAGTATATCAGTTTTCCTTTAATAAAATTCAGACATGGCACATCTCTGCTTGCAGGCTGTTTGTTACATTCACATTTTGTGTTAAAATTGACATTCATTGCATACAATTCGACTGGGGAAGGATTGAGATGTAAATGTAATTAAATCAGACTGATATTAATTTTGTTTCCATACTTTTGGGGATACTTAAGCTGAATCATTTTGCCAGTAATGTAAATTTGTTTGAAAAACTGCCAAAAATTCACGTCCAGTTTGGCCAGTGCACCAGACCAATAGTAATTAGCCTGGCACACAAAGAGATAATGAATTTTTTTTTTAAATCCTGAATGAATATCATATTATGAAATGATTTTGGTTGCAGGCACGACTGTTTCTAAGGAGATGGCTGGGGAAAAGGCTGCCAGAGGTCGTACCGCAACTTCCACTGCCAAGTGTGCTTGTCGGCTACCTGTTGTATGAGTGGCCTTAATACCACAAATGCAACTCAGGTGGCCTCCAGGATGTACATTCAAGCTACTCAGCCTGTGATCAAAATATGTTTTTTCTACTGTATTTGTACTTTAGCAGCTGATTGTTTTATATCCAAGAAAATTTGTAGATTCTATATAGTGTTTCTTAAAGAAAAAACATTTTTTACTATTCATCACTATAGATGTGTGAACCACACTAAGGCAAAAGCTTCCTTAGTTCAGAATAGTTTTCAATGGCAAGCAAAAATAATGTAATCTGCAAATGTAATATGAATTACCATGAGAAAGTATGTAATGCCTTTAGGCCTGGCACTAGGATTGATAAGGCTCAGAGCACATATAAGTGAGTGGTGCCCAAATTTATTTCATTGTAAATAAACATTTAATCTGCTTAACAGTTTGTGATGTGAGCACATACAGGAAGTTAAATATGAAATTGTCCTTTCACTTGAATTCTTTTCTACTATAAATCTCTCTTTAACTTCTTTTTAATCATCTGTCTCTCATTTCTTCCACTTTACCATTATCCCTTATCTTTAATATTCTTCTTTCTTTAAATTATGTACAATAGGGCACCACATAACACTTATAGAGTATAGAAAAAAACAATGAGACAGAAAATAAAAACATCGATTGAACTGTGCTTGTGCCTATCCTGAATGCATCATGTGAGGTTGATCACATAATATAAGTTTCATCTTGCAAGGAATTGCATGCAATTTAGGCAGAAAACATTTTCAATATGAGCATTGTGATAACTGCATGTTTATGAAGAAAGAGAAATTATTTGTTGTTATGTTGGTGGTTATTGGTATTTTTGTGACTTAAAATTATTTCTAAATCTTTGATTAAAACACATTCTACACATGTTTACAGTGCCACAAGTGTGCTCTTAAGAAAAGAATTACCAGTTTCTTCTTATACTTCTCAAATATCATTCATTATGAGCAGATGCTTATAAGTATACAATTATTTGAAGAGATGTCTCCAGCTGTTGATAAAATAATTGTATCTGCACATTTCTGGAGATTTATATGTATACCAATCTGTTGGTTATCTCTGCATATGGAGGTAGATACTGAAAAATGACTGAAGTAATTGTTGATTATTGTGATTATTTTTGTAGGTTTTAGAATTGTATATTTTTATACCTTTGCTATGGTGTTGAGATATGATGCAAAATATATCAGTCACTAGGCTTGTTAAGTAATCTCTTTGTGTCACATTGTTCAAACAACATGCAGTATTTCTGAAGTATTACAACCTTTTATCTAAAGCTTAAAATAAATTTATTATGATGAAACATTTTGTCTTTTTTCAAAAGAAAGTCAATTCCAGATTCCCTAATCCTGCACCTCCTAACAGACTTTCAGCAGCAACTAAGAATACCAATGCACAAGACAACATTGACAAGTTTGTCTAACAACTACAGAAAAAAATAGTGTATTTAATTGTGAAATTATGGAAGACTCACAGTTCTCTGTGTATTTGTCTTACTTGGCAACAATTACACAGTGCATCATTGAGCTTGAAGCTGTTGCACCTTGTAAAAAATTTCATGGGTGGGATCACATGAGTGCTTTGTTTTAGGACAATGGAGAAAACCTGATTAACCCATATCTGTAGTGGCTGGGGGGAAAAGGGGGGGGGGGGGGGTCAGAACTGGAACTGATCTGCAAAACAAGTGAACAGACAGAAAAGTCAGGAACATTATTTGTTACAATACTTCTCTCATAATGCTTTACGGATACCACAAACAAAATAATAGCAGATAATGTAAGTTTTACAGAAGACATACTGATTCATACAAAATATGGTTCACATCAGAGAACAAGGACTGACAGGGCACACAATTAAATTTTTTAAATTACTAGCCATGCTATCTCTTCCTATGGTTATTCTGTTCAAAGTATGCCAAAGAGGCGGTTGGGGGGGGGGGGGTCTTCTTCTAACCTATTTGCATTCTACTTCCAATTTTGTGTTGTGTGAGAAAACTTCCTAACTGAACTCCACTCTTCACATCCAAACAACCAGAAATTCCCTTGTTTTGTGAGAAGCAACTAATTTTTCCATCATATGATCATATTAGCTGCTTTCTCACATCTTAAAGATTCATATACATTCACATTTTATATGACAATATGTTTTCTTGGCATCCAAAACGCCAAGTTAAATTTTCTCTCAATGCTTGTCATTGAGCATTTTTACAGCAGAATGGTTTGAGAACCACTCCAAAGGTAAGAAAGTGCTCTGTATGCCCCACTTCCTATCTCAATCTTTCCTTCCAAATCATCTGGTATCTGTCCCATTGAGCAAATGTGGGATGTCATTGAGCAATATGCGAAGTCTGACATTGTTCGGGTGCCTATAGATCAGAATATCTCCTCGTTGCCATGGACATCTTGTGGAAACCAAGATGATGCACCACCAGTGTGATTGGACTGAAAGTCATGCTACTAAGTAGGGGTCTCTGATTTAGTTCCTCGTAAGAATATGTTTTATAAGTACCACAACCAGAAACCTTTACCCACTTTTTATTTAGTACTTATGAATGGCAGTCTCATGTTATCATCTTATTCTTCACTTTTACAGTTTCCAAAAAGTTCTAATAATGTTTACTCCAATTTGTAGGTCATATGTCATAGACATAGAGAAAAAAACAAAAATACAATGGTATAGAAATCAAGAGCCTACCCAGACTCTTAGTTGGCAGGGTGTGATGGAGTGGTAAGTCATATCAGTTTCTTGAATAAGGGAAGTGGATGGGAGGGGTTCGAGGAAATGATACACAATTACTTAAAAATTAAAATTCAAAACTATCAAAAAACTGTTTTTTTTCTCTAAACATAGTAAGCCTATTATTTTATAATAGTGTACAGACCTGTTGACTGTATGGTTTGTAAGAGATTTGTGCACCTTATATTTGCTTGTAGGCCACAAAATAATACAAATGATGTCATTACTTCATCCAAGATAACTACTTTCTTCAGGTCTCCTCACCTGAGCAACGGCCTAACAAACAATGATGTGAAAACCATTGCTGGTGAACTTTCATTAGTCTACCACACATTCTAAGCCAGGGCTTCCCAACGTGTGGTCCGCGGACCCCTTAAGGGTCCACCACCTCTTTCTAAGGGGTCCGCGGTCACCCTTCACTGAATTGTGTAAAATAATGACTAAAATTATTGAATAAAAATGTGAAAATAAAATTCATCACTATTTTTTTTTGTGTGTGTGAAAAACGTGTACTTTTACTTCAGGTCGCATTCCCAAGCAGCCTTTGCGGTTCCTACGTGAGAACGCATACGCAGTTTAGTGCCGGAGAATGCGGCTTCTCTGATCGACTGTTTCACAACAATACGGGGGTCGTTTGTGCGCTGACTCATGGTGGTAGATGCGCTGAAACATTTTACGCATGCGCGGAGTGAGCTTTGTCGACCAATCACAGTGCTCGCTGGTACGTCTGCGGCCCCAGGCATCATTAAATGTTAAACTTGCTTTGTCAGTGCACTACCTATTTCATAAGTCGATTGTTGACCTTCAAGTTGTTTTCATTCATCTCTAAACCAAAGGCTATTGATACTTTGGGGAGGGGGGGTCACTGGGAACATGGAATTTCCGTTAAGAAGCTTTCAGTTCCCATGGGTTTCACTCTAAAACTTAAAGTTACTCTGCTCTTTACTGACTAGGGGTCCGCCATGGATTTTCGACTGAAGAAGGGGTCCACCAGCTGAAAAGGTTGGGAAGCCCTGTTCTAAGCTATAGGAGCTTGGACTGTGCAATCAGACTTTCAAAAAACATGTTCAGTGAATCTAATATGTCAAATAAAATATCTTGCAAGTGAACTAAAGCTGAAATGATCATAATGAATGTATTGGTCCCCAAGAAGTTTAAACAATTTTTTGGAAGTTTTAAATGACCCCAAAAAGTGTAGCATGTTCTTTTCTTTAGAAAAAGAAGCTTCCAATCATCTAAACAGGAAAATGTTTCTAGTTGTAATACAATATTTTGACCCCTTTAGTGAAATTCAAAACAAATTGTTGGATTTCGTAGAACAGGTGGATGAAACTGCAATGGGTGTCCATAGTTTGTTAAAATACTCACTGAAGTCAAATAATTTGAACATCAGTAATACGTCATCATATAATTGCATATATAAATTATGGCAAGCACTGTTCAGTCATGGAACTATTAAGTAATGAGAATGAGAAAGTCTTCAAAACAAGTTTTTTTAACTGTATGCTTCATAAAGCCATGAAACATGCATGCAATTGTTTACAATATGAACATGTTGAAGTGTTAGTATTGAAAACTATAGTCACTTTTCCTGTTCTCCCAAATGAAGGGAACTGTTAAAATCATTTTTTGAATTTGTTGATGTTGAATGGGCTGAAATACTGTGACATGTAAATGCTTGATGGTTATCTCTCACACCTGCTGTAGAAAGGCTTTTAAAAATTGGGAGCCTATAAAAAGCTATTTTAAAAGCATAGATGATTCAGACTGTCCTAAAGTTTTGAAAAAGTACTTTTGCAACGAAAATACAGAGGTAGATACAATTATTCAGCCTTATATTAGTGTCTTTGTGAACATTGAAAATGTTTTCATTCAAAAGGCAAAATATTTGGAGAATTACAATCTTAGTATTATGGAATCTCATGAAGCTGTGCAGTTACTAATTAGTAAAATTAAATGGAGAGAAGAAGACAGATTTTTTGGTAGTGGTACCCATAAATTGTTAGCCACTGTTCTTTATTCAAATCTGAATCTACTAGTGAGAACAACTTCCATGAATTCTATGATTCTTTAAATTCTTACTTAGTTAACAAATTTGATGACAGTTTAAAGTGTTAGGGCCTAATCCCACTACACCTAAAAAGGAAATTAACAATCAATGACATGCATGAAGTTGTGGAATGTGTCAAGCTGGATTGTGTGAATGAAGATGAATTATATGAGGAATTTTGTAGTTCTAATGATGCAATTAAATGTACTGTCTCTTTAGAGGGTAGCCTTAGCCAGAAATGGATAAAAGTTTTAACAACTCTGAAATCAAACAGCATGAATTTTGAAAACTTGAGTAAGCTAGTGGCGCAAGTTATGAGTATACCAGGAAGTAATGCTCACACTGAGAGGGTATTTTCTGTTATGAATAATAAGTGGACAGATGCTAGGAATAGAAGCAGTACAAACCTAATCAAACCTCAACTGCAAGATGCCTTGAGTTTTCCTTATTCGTGCAGTGAATTCTTTGAATTTGCTGAAAATGATATAAAACTACTGACTTTAGCAAATCTACATCTACATCTACATTTATACTCTGCAAGCCACCCAACGGTGTGTGGCGGAGGGCACTTTACGTGCCTCTGTCATTACCTCCATTTCCTGTTCCAGTCGAGTATGGTTCATGGGAAGAACAACTGCCAGAAAGCCTCTGTGCGTGCTCGAATCTCTCTAATTTTACATTCGTGATCTCCACAGGAGGTATAAGTAGGGGGAAGCAATATATTCGATACCTCATCCAGAAACGCACCCTCTCGAAACCTGGACAGCAAACTGCACCGCGATGCTGAACACCTCTCTTGCAGAGTCTGCCACTTGAGTTTACTAAACATCTCCGTAACGCTATCACACTAACCAAATAACCCTGTGATGAAACACGCCACAATTCCTTGGATCTCCTCTATCTCCTCTGTCAATCCGACCTAGTACGGATCCCACACTGATGGGCAATACTCAAGTATAGGTCGAACGAGTGTTTTGTAAGCCACCTCCTTTGTTGATGGACTACATTTCCTAAGGACTCCCCCAATGAATCCCAACCTGGTACCCACCTTACCAACAATTAATTTTATATGATCATTCCACTTCAAATCGTTCCACACGCACACTCCCAGATATTTTACAGAAGTAGCTGCTACCAGTGTTTGTTCCGCTATCATATAATCATACAATAAAGGATCCTTCTTTCTATGTATTCGGAATACATTACATTTGTCTATGTTAAGGGTCAGTTGCCACTCCCTGCACCAAGTGCCTATCCACTGCAGATCTTCCTGCATTTCACTGCAATTTTCTAATGCTGCAACTTCTCTGTATACTACAGCATCATCCGCGAAAAGCCACATGGAACTTCCAACACTATCTACTAGGTCATTTATATGTATTGTGAAAAGCAGTGGTCCCATAACACTCCCCTGTGGCATGCCAGAGGTTACTTTAACGTCTGTAGACGTCTTTCCATTGAGAACAACATGCTGTGTTCTGTTTGCTAAAAACTCTTCAATCCAGCCACACAGCTGGTCTGATATTCCCTAGACTCTTACTTTGTTTATCAGGCAACAGTGCAGAACTGTATTGAATGCCTTCTGGAAGTCTACCTGGGAGCCTGTATCTAATATTTTCTGGGTCTCATGAACAAATAGAGCGAGTTGGGTCTCACACAATTGCTGTTTCCGGAATCCATGTTGATTCCTACAGAGTAGATTCTGGGTTTCCAGAAATGACATGATACGCAAGCGAAAAACATGTCATAAAATTCTACAACAGGTCAACGTCAGAGATATAGGTCTATAGTTTTTCGCATCTGCTCGACGACCCTTCTTGAAGACTGGGACTACCTGTGCTCTTTTCCAATCATTTGGAACCTTCCGTTCCTCTAGAGATTTACGGTACAAGGCTGTTAGAAGGGGGGCAAGTTCTTTCATGTACTCTGTGTAGAATCAAATTAGTATCCCGTCAGGACCAGTGGACTTTCCTCTGTTGAGTGATTTCAGTTGCTTTTCTATTTGGACACTTATTTCGATGTCAGCCATTTTTTCATTTGTGCGAGCATTTAGAGAAGGAACTGCAGTGCGGTGTGATGTGTAATTAAATAGTTATCTTTTACAAATTTCTTTTTCTACACTTGCTGCTGATCAATATCTATTACATATTTTGGCCTTCTGCAAACTGATAATGTGTTGACATATCTGACTGTGTTACAGGTTGGGCTGCAAGTTCAGTTTACAAAGACCATAATAGTTTTCTTGGAGTTTATTATTATTATTTTATTTTATTAATTAATTAATTTATTTTTTAGGTGGTTGTAAAGGTGAAGGGGATTGGGGGAGGGGGGGGGGGCAGCAGAGGTGCCTTCCCCCATCTGTCACTTAATACATCCTTGGTAGACATGTTGAAAAGGATCTCCTGTTTCCACTAATTTGTGATGCAGGCACAGAAGGTAAGTGAATATCATAGCAAATCATTGCAAATTAAAATTTAAAGTCCTAATAAATTGGTACTAAAGGAAAGACAGTATATAGATTCGACTGGTGCTAAAGAAAAGACAGTATATAGATACACTTAACTAACACTTCTGGACAGCTACTATAAAATAAAGAAAGTGAAAGGTTATGAAAATATATGGAAAGTTAAATATTTGTTTTTAGATCTCATAGTTTATGGAAACGAGTGTATGAGGTCTTTTTAAGAGTGCCCTCAATTCACACACTTGTGTAGTAGCGTCTCCACTTCAGCACTTAGTCCTGGAAGTAGATAAGAGTGTACCCAGAATCTAGAATCTGAGTTGGAAAGGGGGAGGGGGGGGTGAGGGGAGCAGAAATCCACTGTGCTCTCTCCCTGCCCTCTGCCCTTTCTGGGTACACCCGTGGGAACGCCCATCAGTGCACGAATTCTATTTAGTGTCATCAATTGTTTTAACCATTTCAGACCAGAATTTTTTCTGGAGGCCGGAAAATTTTTCTTTTTTTTGGTAATGCACATAGGTGATTTTTTAATGATATTAGAAGCAAGATTTATACAGAAATATATACCTATTTTCGAAACATATTTTATACACTTTGTTTCATTATATGGACTAAAATAACTAATTATGAAATAATCTCTATTGTAATAAATAGTACAATGATTATTCAATGATTACTATACAAAATAACAATAACGATATTCAATTATAGAATGGAATGTAGAGAGCCAACCACATCTGTGTATTCTGTAGTCACGAGCTGCTGTGCACTGCTACACTGACACTCTAATATTTTCATAGCGATTTCCGACAGTTGGCAGCACTTGTGCATATTGAAAAGATTGAACATTCACAAACATGTACCTTAGGTTTTCACTGGGAAAAAATACTTCTCTTGCAGCTAAGACACAGTAGAAGTTACTGTACACAGTTGTAGCCAGAGGGTATGAAAGGGTTAAAATGGAATTTTTTAAACTATTTGTTGTGTTGTGTTCACGACCTGTACTTGGTGTCAACATTAATGTGATAGGAAGAAGAAGCTCTTCTCACAGAGAGAGTAGTTGCTGTTAGGAGGTAGCTTGTTTGCACACATCAACAATACAGCTTCATCACAGGTCCAAATAGGGTTAGGCAAAATCTGTGACATAATAATGTCAGCACAGATTAGCAACAATTTACAATAATTTATTTAAAAAAAATTATTCATTACGTACCGGTATTTTCAGTGTGAAGGGAATGTATGGCAATGAAGTACACTACTCATTTGTGCTGATCAATTTTTGAACACTAGTCTAGGCAAGAATCCAGTGAATGGTGACTAACATAACTTGTAGAATGTCAAGTTGGGCTCTTGTTGTTGGTGACCATACATAGTCCTGATGCTATCTTGGTGCATGCTGTTGAAACTATCGAAATAGTTGTTAATACACTCTGTATGAATGGAACTGTGTGACCACTTATAGCCATGTTTGGCAGATGGATGTTCACTTGAGAACTATTTGTATGACTTTAGCTGGAAGCATAACATTGTCCCTGCTGTTTGCCCCCTTCGTCATCTAACCATAACTATGTTGCACATTTCTGAAGGCTGGCATTCCCCTGTGTTTTCCTCACTGTGTAGGACTGTGTAAGATATCTTCTGGCAGACACAACACTAGTACAGTTGGCTGTACTGAGGCAAAAATTTGAAACTGTGTACAATGACATACTGCTAGGATGCTTCATTGTTGAAGAAAAAAGCTCAAATGTTTCTGATTAGGCCTCATATGCTGCATGGAGAGGCCAAGTGATGCAACCTGCCACACACTTCCATTTTCCACACAAGCATAGCTGCATTCATCCCAAGCTGGAAGTAGCCAAAAGTTTCAATGGTCTGGTTGTTATATTGGCAGTCACAAAAATTGACAGAAATAAAGTAAAATCATGGTTGAATTGTTCATGTTACCAATTTTCTAATAAACTGTTGTTGCTAATAACAATGCTGAATCATGTGAAAAGAAATGAAACTTTCAGTTGACAAATGCTAACAAATAAATTAAATTTCTTGATGATAGTAATTCTAAAGCGTCCTGGCAAATACTTCTTCTTGTGCTTTAATTTCACTCCATTGCTGAGAGCAGTAACAGGCTCATGTTAAGACTGGTGTGGTTGCAAGGTACTTGACGTATTGACTTTGTTTATGCACTAGCTGGAAAACCTGGTGTTTCCCAGGTATTTGTTTACTCTTCTGTTAGTCAATATCCTCCTCCATCTCCTTTCTACTCACCTCCTCCTCGCCCCTCTCTCTGTCCTCTTCTTTCTCTCAACTGAAGTTCACCAAAGATTTGACTATAAACACGTGTCAGACGAAATTGTACACTGAGGCTCTATTACAATTCCACAACACTGTCACTTGAAGTGTGTATATGTCCATAGTCATAAGTGGTGAGTTCAAACACTTTGTGAGACTGCAGCCTGATTTAGCACTGCCGTCCCTTCTCTTTTTTCGTTTTTGTATGTGTTGGCGAACACAACCGTCAGCTTCACTGATTTTCAATGTATTAGCGCCTCAGTTGGGGGTAGGATGTGCTTCTGGGACACAACTTATTTTTCTTTTCACTTTGGAGGACATGGTCGTAACTTATTTGAACATAAGTTCAAAAAGGTTCAAATGGCTCTGAGCACTATGGGACTCAACTTCTAAGGTCATCAGTCCCCTAGAACTTAGAACTACTTAAACCTAACTAATCTGAGGACATCACACACATCCATGCCCGAGGCAGGATTCAAACCTGCGACCGTAGCAGTAGCGCGGTTCCAGACTGTAGTGCCTAGAACCGCTCAGCCACCTCGCCCGGCGAACATAAGTATGCCAGCCAGCTGCCACTATGACGGCGGGGAGGGTTCTCTATGCCTGCGAAGGCTTGGTTTTATTGGGGTTCTGTGCCTGTGAAACCATAGTTTTATGTTTTTCTTTTGGTGTCTCATTGTGTGAGCGAGCTGCATCTGGGAGTGATTGCGAAATTCTATTACAGACCCTGTCCATCTCTCCCTAAATTCTCTTCTCGATTCTGCCATTTATCCCATTTGCCCAGTATGGTATGATTGGGGAGGCAAGCGCCTCCTGAGAGGAGACATAACTGGCACTGAAGTTGAACGGCGCCCCATCATTTCCCTGCTGTTCAGGCGATGTGGGCAGACAGGTGTTGATGTGTCAACCGGTTGTTTTGCAGCTGTTTTGCCGGCACAGTGCAGATGTGCAAGGGCTGGAGATGCTGGCTGCATTCTTCTTTGGTCTGTGCTTTTCGGCCTCCTCGTGTTGGGAACAGCACGCGGCCCAGTCCTGGCGGCATCCACCAGCTGGAGGTGGGTCGCTGGACGGTCCGTCGTCGAGTTGGCGTCACCGCTTGTGGGGCCGGCGCTCGTAGTCTCGATGGAAGAGCAGGGGCAGGAGGCCCAGTCGTGTGGGCCTTCCTTCTGTGTCTGCGTCTGGACCTCTTTGCGTGGCGCCAGCTCAATATGTGTGGGCAGCCGCGAAAGCTGGCTGTGCCTTTGCCTCACAGTTGTGTGAGGGGCGGCTCGTGGCTGGGAGCATGTGCTCACATCACGCACAACTTGGATTTACAGCAATATTTCACTATGTGGCCCAGTTGCTGGCAGTGGAAGCATTACTCAGTCTTTTCCATGTTCGGCAACATTGGTGCAATTTCAAACCGTATCAGCCTCCGGACACGAAGGTGCTTCTTTCTTCTTGTGAGAGGCGGGTCTACAAACAGGTAGATTGGTGACTGTTTCACATTTGTCAGCCCACACCATAGAATCCGAGCTTGCTCAGCACCCCAATGACATTCCCTGTTGACGTGAGCCAGGGAAGGCCACGTATGGTCGCCCTCACAGTCTTGCGCCATTTGAAGACCCCAATCGGATTGTCGGTGACTAGGTGTTCAGGTAGAAGCTCCTCGGACATGTCGTGCGCACCTTGGGAGGCAAAGAATAACTACAGTAAACTACCGTCGCCCCCCATCTTTGTACAGTAATCTCCACATGTCGCCTTAGTGGTGACGGCTTCCAAGTCAGTCCACATCCTGTCCCATGTGTATTTCTTACGTAGGACAGGAAGTATGGCGTTACCAGAGGTGGTAGGTTCTTTCGAGGCAGTTTCACAGGTAGTGGCAACCTCATCTCTGGAGACGAACATGCTGATTGCGGCCATGTAAGGCATCTCTGCCTAGTCTGTGGACGTCTTGCCCTGCCGCCACTTGCGTTGGGGTTTTCCAGGCTTATTATTGTTTCGCATAGAGAGGATCATTTGTGGAAAAACGACTGTTTGCTTACATAACAATTGCTCATTCAGTGTAACTCACTGTGCCAGAGCTCCTCATTCAGCAGGTGGTGCGTGCTGCTCAGGCAGCATCGGCAACTATTCTGCAGGGAACTATGACACGACATGACAGACAGCCTCATTTGTCTCCAGCACTGGCAAGTGAGCGCACTGCTGCCAGTGCAAGACTGACTGCCGTCACTTTTTCTTACTTTTTTTTTTTTGTTGTGGTAGGTATGGGTACAGCGTCACCAGTGGATCTCAGTCTAAGTGTAAAATTTTAGGGTAACATTTTTCTATCATACAGTGACATTATTCAAATGGCATCATCGAACTACACACTGAAGGTGTGGCGCTGGAACTTGGAGTCCCATACCACCCTCCCACGGTGGAAGTTCAAGATAGCAGGCTATAGGGAACACAACTACAAAGGCCTGATTTGGTGCTCTTATTATAGATGCCAAACAATGAGTGATTGTATCAAGACTGACATTGTATTAGTGGCCACAACCAGGCTATCGTTAGCCATGGTCCTGATTCCTGGAATACGATAAGAGGAACAGGGTGACGGTGCCAGTGCCAAGGAGTCATGGTGCCAACATGGGTCAAGCCAGAGACCGTGTCGTGCAAGGCATCCACTTTATCATAGAGACGCCTTGCCTTCTCTAGAATGGACGTCTTTAGAGTTACCATGTTCATTTCCTCGTGGAGGGTAACAATCCTCATGAGAGTTGGGGCATGCAGGCTCCAACGAAGCACCTTACCCTGCAAGTGCTGGAGGGTCTGCATCCCAGAGGCACTAACTGTGGCCCACGCAGAGGAGTCATAGATGAGAGAAGGGTGGACACCGCCCGGTACAGCAGCAACTTGGTTTCTAAGTTCAGTTGCCTGCTGTTAAGGAGTGGATACAACGCTTTTATCAGCTTCTGTCCTTTTTATGTGACGCATTCTGCATGGCGATGAAAAAGCAGTTTATTATCCATTCAGACACCTAGGTATTTGATTTGGGGCCATGGGACCTGGACGCCTGAAACAGTGATGTCGTGGAGGACTGGGCACCGTTTGGTGAAGTAAAATGCCGTAGTTTTGGCGGCATTGAGGGCAATCTCGTCTGAACGACAGCAAGCGACTGTCGCGGGCACCTGCCTCTGGAGACGAGCAATGAGCCACCGTTCCTGGAGGGTTTGAGCTTTTGCACTACTGGCCATTAAAATTGCTACACCACGAAGATGACGTGCTACAGACGCGAAATTTAACCGACAGGAAGAAGATGCTGTGATATGCAAATCATTAGCTTTTCAGAGCATTCACACAAGGTTGGCGCCAGTGGCGACACCTACAACGTGCAGACATGAGGAAAGTTTCCACCCGATTTCTAATACACAAACAGCAGTTGACCGGCGTTGCCTGGTGAAACGTTGTTGTGATGCCTAGTGTAAGGAGGAGAAATGCGTACCATGACATTTCCGACTTTGATAAAGGTCGGATTGTAGCCTATCGCGATTGCGGTTTATCGTATCGCGACATTGCTGCACGCGTTGGTCGAGATCCAATGACTGTTAGCAGAATATGGAATCGGTGGGTTCAGGAGGATAATACGGAACGCTGTGCTGGATCCCAAGGGCCTCATCTCACTAGCAGTCGAGATAACAGGCATCTTATCTGCATGGCTGTAACGGATCGTGAAGTCACGTCTCAATCCCTGAGTCAACAGATGGGGATGTTTGCAAGACAACAACCATCTGCACGAACAGTTCGACGACGTTTGCAGCAGCATGGACTATCAGCTTGGAGACCATGAATGCGGTTACCCTTGACGCTGCATCACAGACAGGAGCGCCTGCGATGGTGTACTCAACGCCGAACCTGGGTGCAAAAATGGCAAAACGTCATTTTTTCGGACGAATACAGGTTCTGTATACAGCATCATGTTGGTCGCATCCGTGTTTGGCGACATCGCGGTGAACGCACATTGGAAGTGTGTATTCGTCATCGCCATACTGGCATATCACCCGGCGTGATGGTATGGGGTGCCATTAGTTACACGTCTCGGTCACCTCTTGTTCGCATTGACGGCACTTTTTACAGTGGACGTTACATTTCAGATATATTACGACCCGTGGCTGTACCCTTCATTCGATCCCTGTGAAACAATACATTTCAGCAGGATAATGCACGACCGCATGTTGCAGGTCCTGTACGGGCCTTTCTGGATACAGAAAATGTTCGACTGCTGCCCTGGCCGGCACATTCTCCAGATCTCTCACCAATTGAAAATGTCTGGTCAATGGTGGCCGAGCAACTGGCTCGTCACAATACGCCAGTAACTACTACTGTGGTATCGTGTTGAAGCTGCATGGGCAGCTGTACCTGTACACACCATCCAAGCTCTGTTTGACTTAATGCCCAGGCGTATCAAGGCCATTATTACGGCCAGAGGTGGTTATTCTGGGTATTAATTTCTCAAGGTCTATGCACCGAAATTGCGTGAAAATGTAATCACATGTCAGTTCTAGTATAATATATTTGTCCAATGAATACCCGTTTATCATTTGCATTTCTTCTTGGTGTAGCAATCTTAATGGCCAGTAGTGTAACTAGTTCGGACACGCAGAAGTACACATGCCGCCGGTGGTGAGCCCCATGCTGGCGTGACATGGCGTGATCAGCAGGTAGTTGGCAGATTGCTATTTCCCGTATGTACGCTGGGGTTACCGCAGAAGCGGCTTACGGGTTTTCGCGACTGCGCTGTTAAGAGGCGGTGTTGCCGCCACCTACGGCCTAAGCTGAACGCTGTCTGATTTCTGGCCGCGAAACGCTGTGCGGCTCGGTGCGGTCATTGATGATACTGTGCATTTATAACAAAGTTTTTTTGTTATCAGTACTGCTATACGTGTTTAATGTTGCTGTGCTGGAGCTGTTAGGCATTATATTCTACCACTTATTCTTATTTCTTTATTATGGACTTTTTCGCTTCCGTAGGGACTTTCAAGTTGATGTGGGTACATTTGAAATGTTTTGTCGCTGTGTGGTACAAATTGAATTGGCAACAGTTGCTGCTAGCAAGTGTTGCTGCTTTGAAAGACACATATGCCCCAGCACTTCGTTTGTCATCTGTTTCAAAATACCGTAGATGACGCTAGATTTTATATAGGGTTTATATTTCCAACTTTTTCTCACATACATTCATTTGTGCAGAACTTTCACTGTCTTATTTAATTCATTCTTTTGGAACCATATTAAAATTTAAGATTTTGCCTGCCCCAAAAACCTCCTGCTCTTCGCAGTGGCACGGTTCACGGTTCTCCTCCCCCCCCCCCCCCCACCCCCTCCAGCCACCAAGCCCCCCTCCACTCCAAGAGCTGGCCGTGTTCACTGGAACTTATTTGGTAAAGTGAGTAAACAACAATTAGCTACAATTCCACAACGAGAGTACTTTATCATGAATGAAAAGTTGAGAGAATACTAAAAAAACTAGATCACTAGTATCTACCAACAACGAAAAGTAGAGAAAAATATATCGTTGAGGGTCCCAAAAACGTAGATGATCTAGTGCTTTGAAACGGATCTGAGATCGCCATATTACTCCCACATCCTAATCTATATTGGTTGCTCAAGAATGGTTTCACCCGGGAATTTGTTTATTTTTGCACTTGGAGGGGAAACTTAAATGTCGTGACAAATGAAACTGCGACCATAAAACTTGACTATGGCGTTTTTCCTTCACTGTACACTGAGGCGACAAAAGTCATGAGACTCTTTCCAATATAGTGTAGGACCTTCTTTTACCGGACATAATGTAGCAGTTCGATGTGGCATGGACTCAAGAAGTCGTTGGAACTCTCCTGCAGAAGTATTGAGCCATGATGCCTCTATAGAGGTCCACAATTCGCTTGAACTGCACAGCAAGTTCTTTAGACTAATCATGAACAGTTGTGGCTTGGTGACATGGGGCAACGTCATCCATAAAAATTCCGTCCTTGTTTGGCTGCAAATTGTCTCCAGCTAGCCGAACATGACCGATTCCAGTCAATTATCGATTCTTGAGACAAGAGGACACAGTCCATTCCATATAAACACAGTCAAACTTGAACCCTACCATCACCTCCTACCAACTGAAATCGTGGATCGTCTGACCGGGTCACGATTTTCCAGTCGTCTAGGATCCAAGCCATATAGCCACAAGCCCAGGAGAGGCGCTGCAGGCGATGTTGTGCTGTTAGCAAAGGCATTTGTGTCGGTCGTCTGCTACCATAGCCTGTTAACTTCAAATTTCGCCGCACTGTCCTAACAGATACACTCACCGTACGTCACACATTGATTTCTGCCGTAATTTCACGCGCCGTTGCTTGTTTGTTTGCACTGACACCTCCACTCAAACGCCGCTGCTCTCGGTCGTTAAGTGAAGGCAGCCAGCCACAGTGTTATCCATGGTGAGAGGTAAAAAAAAATCTTGGCACATTCTTGACACTGTGCATCTCGGAATATTGAATTCCCTAACGAAATGGAATGTCCTATGCGTCTTGTTCCAACTACCATCCCATGTTCAAAGTCCGTTAAGTCGCGTCGTGCGACTATAATCACATTGTGAACCTTTTCACATGAATCATTTGGGTATAAATGACAGCTCCGCCAATGCACTGCCTTCTTATACTTTTTGTACGCCATCTGTGTAGGTGCATATCGCTATTCCATGATTTTACACCTCAGATTATATTCACCCATCATTGTGAGACATCTTTTGTTAACGATGTACGATACAGCGACCTTGACTGTAGATGTCCTGCATTTGGCCGTTAAGGAAATGTTCCACCTCGAAAATCATCTCGTCGTCATCCCTGAAACTGCCTGTGATACGATGCAACTTAACTTTCATATTAACAATGTCCCGAAGACTTTTTGAACACGTATACAGCACGTATGATATTTAATTATAAAAAATTGTAAAAAAGAGTGACATTCTTGTGATAAATCTTCAGTCAGCTGTTGCCTTGAATTCGCTTCTTCTTTGCCGGCCGGTGTGGCCGAGCGGTTAAAGGCGCTACAGTCTGGAACCGCACGACCGCTACGGTCGCAGGTTCGAGTCCTGCCTCGGGCATGGATGTGTGTGATGTCCTTAGGTTAGTTAGGTTTAAGTAGTTCTAAGTTCTAGGGGACTTATAACCACAGCAGTTGAGTCCCATAGTGCTCAGAGCCATTTGAACCATTTTCGCTTCTTCTGAGCTAAACAGCAGAAATGGGCACCCTGGACCCAAGTATCACAGCAACGTCACTGTAGAGACATCTACTGGACTGCTGTATAGTTAAGCGTCTCCATTTCTGTCCATTTCGCTCGAATCTTACTAAGAAGTGACGTCAAAATGACGTGTACTTCTAAAACACACTTTTGTCGACTGCTATCGAGTTTTGTAGTCTTGTCGAGTTTTAGGGAAGTAATGTCACTAAGTTCTCATGTGACAATTTTCCAATAGACGAAAACCGAATTTCGGAAACGGTTTTTCCCCGTTGTGTATGCAAGTTAAGGATTGAAGCGGATTTGTTAGCCCAATTAAATATTGCGTCTCGAAAACAGTTGTTCCAGTTTCTGATTTAGTCAGCACAATTGCTATTTCTCTTAAATATAAGAGGTAGACAGTTTCATGATGAGTCTAATATTTCTGCTTCTTCTTCATTGCATATGTCAACTCGTCCATATTAGTCGAATACTTTGAAAAGAAGACGTAACCTGACAGTCTAAGTAGGTTTCAAGAACGGTTGTGTATTTATATGGGAGGGAAAATCGATTGTGGAAGTGGAAAACTGGAAGCTAGAAATGTATTTCCAGGATCGATTTTGCATTGTTGTCACGTCCATCCAGAAACGGTATTCTGAAATCGATCTACGAGAACCGGGTTTGGGAGGCCCACGTAAATATAGTTGTATGTGAGTGGATCCACTGTGGCGGACCCACTGAAATTGCGACACATTCGAAAAAATATTTGTGCCAAGCTAGAATATATTGCAATAGCTGCTCCTATCGTTTGTTGCAATTTAATTTTTCGTTTTTTAATCAGACTGAAGTCACAAAACTGAACAAACTCACATCTGAGAGAGAACGCTCTTATAAGTGAATAACATCGAATATTGCAGAATATACTTCTGTTACATTAATAAGAAAGTCCCAAAATCTTTAAGAAATAAAAATATAAAAATAATTGAATATAACATGACGCTGTAAGTGAACATTATAAAAGAAAACACACATCTCACCAAGATCTGAAATTAAGTAGGAATTATAACATCTGTGAAAATTTTTAGTTATGGTTTTGTTTTGAAACAATGGACAGCTTTCGCTGATTTTTTTTTTCCACTTTCTGCCATCTCTCTTGTCTATATGGAAAGCAGAAGGTGAAATCATTATTCGATGTACAACTCCGATTAATTGATTAATTAAATATAATGCAAAGCTTAATTTGCTTTGTTTAGTATTAATAATGTTTCTGTTCTAACATGGGTTTTAAATGCCAACTTTTAAACACACTTCCATCATTAAGAGAATTCTATATTTTCTTCTTGGTGGTCATATAAAACAAATAACAATTAATCATATACCAAAGAGAGTTGGAATTGTAATGGTAACACCATAACATGACTTGTAAATGTCTTACACTGTTTCTTTTATGTTTCGTGTCCAAAATATAAATGGACCCATGAAAATTGTTATGATGGAAATGAGAGAATTCACTCCATGGAATGCAAAATAGAATAATTTTTCAGAAAAAAGTTAACAGGACAGAAGAATTATTTTCCTTTCCTAAAGTGTGTACAGCTTTCGACATTGATATTTTTGTTCATTACAAATGAAAAAAATTAACCATTTGTGACGTAAATTTTATTTTACAAGAATTTTTACTGGACACGAGATGAATGATCTTGTAAGATAATTCATGTAATGGCAAAAGATACTTTTTCAAGTCATAATTTTGAACGTTTTTTGCTTTAGTTTCATGTTACGATAAAAATAGGAAAGAATAGGAATGGCTACAGAAGAAAGTAATACCGTGAAACTTAACACTGACCAATGTGACTTGCTAAAGCAGAAGTTGAAAATTGAAACAGCTCAGAATACGATCTAGGAATGTGCTTTCAAATGTTTCAGCTGATAATCTTTTATGCATAGGTGATGCTGGCCTACACAATCCTTTATGTAAATTAACTGTTGAGCAAGACGATGCTTCACAAGGAGTAAGAGTTCGAATGGATGATACTTCATGTGAACCGAATGTGCAGATAAATTATGAACCAAATGATCCGATTGCGCTGCTATTACGAAGTCTTCTAGCATTGGAAGAAAACATAAAAGGTCTTAGAACCGGACATCAATTGTACCTCAGCTATTTATCAACAAAAAAGGAAGAATTGTCATATGTTTTACAAAAACAGTCCAATGATAAACTTGTACCACATCCTATCATTATCATGAAGGCTTTCAAACGTGTGCTATCCCAATCGTGGATTGCACAACCAAATATCTGATTTACAACAGGATGCATCCAGGACGATGGCTCCCTTTTGGCGACAGATACAGCAGAACTTTACCAAACATACAAACAATTTGAAAGAGCATTTCTATCTAAGTGCTGATCAAGATGGCTTCAGGAAAGACTAAGGAAACAAGTATTCAACACTGAGCCCTTCCATACTAAACATAGTAGTTTCCATAGATATTAGCCTATTTCTCATAAATTCATGTTAAGATTTCTGAAAACAAAGTTGCTTACAAACAATTTGAAAGAGCAGTTCTATCTAAGTGCTGATCAAGATGGCTTCAGGAAAGACTAGGGAAACAAGTATTCAACACTGAGCCCTTCCATACTAAACATAGTAGTTTCCATAGATATTAGCCTATTTCTCATAAATATATGTTAAGATTTCTGAAAGCAAAGTTGCTTACAGACATTCGTGAGAAATTAGAACATGTCATGGACGATGAATTAGAACATTTTATGTCAGTTCTAGACTCCTTGGTCTTGATACCTGAAGACGTAGGGTTCAGTAATAACAGCAACACCTACAATAACGTGGTGCCACCATACCAACTGTGTCCACAGAGCATCAGCTTAGTTTAACCGAACAACAATCATTGTGCACATGCAACGTCACGTTCCTTGCCACCTGGGCATGAAGCACAATATGCAACAACTGCTGACCGAACTTGAGTCATAACAGTAGGATAAAATACAATAATCGCTATCATCCTGGTTACCAAGGTAATGGAGGCAGACAGTTATATGGGAACAACAGTAACAGTTGCTGGAACTCGCATAATATGAATCTGAACCAAAGAAATGTGAGTAATACTCACCTGCCGAACAATCTTATGTATAATGGTCCACCTTATTGTAACGAGCAGAATCATGGCTTAATATATTTGAAGTGAAAAATGTGCCACAGCTGTCAAACAATAACGAAGCTTCATCAAACTAATTCTGCCTTCATAAAGCCTTAGATGATGGTCATTGCTTCACAGGCTGGGGGCAATCAAGGCAATCACATCAACCTGTTAAGGCAGAATGAGATGAACTGAGTGTAGATCAACACACGTGTTCTAATAACATTCAGGTATCAGTTCAAGCTTCAGTTGATACTGTTAACTTTGTGTCACAGAACTTGTTCAATAAGATTAAAGCGATAAACAAAGAGCTGCATAACTGGTGCTTTACGTACAAAGTCGCATGTAAAATGTCAAACACAAGTAAATGTCGTAAAAGGACACGGAGTATTGTTACGACCATTCTTAATTTTGAAGGGTTTCCTAGTTGAATGCTTGCTAGGTATGGAGTTTTCCAAAGAAAGGGATCTAAAATTAGACTTTTCTTTGGCTAAATGCTATTTATGTACCGA